>NW_009914739.1:0-18883 GCF_000696875.1 Nestor notabilis
TTTTTTTTTTTTTCCCTTTTTCTTTTTTCTTTTTCTCCTAGAAAGGCAGAAAAATGGTGTTTGAAGTTGAATGCTGTCAGGATCTGAGACTGAACTTGGGAAGACCTTAGTGTACTAGGTGTGAAGGGATAGACGATTAAAATAGTGCTTGAGCCATTACCTTGATGAGCTTGGACGCAGGAGCTGCTACCGCCATCCTAGGGGTAGGTGACCAGTCAGGGCTTTTGCTGCTGAGGGGAAACATGGTGCTCTTGGTTCCACTTGGGTTTGTCAGTGCTGGGAGCAGGAACAGCTGGACTGGAGAAAAGGCCTGAAGGGCAGCTTAGTCCCCATGTTCAGCTTCTAAGTCACAGCCAAGGGCTGGGCTTTGGTTTTGTTCATGCTCAGTGCTTGATCCCAGCAATGCAGATGTCAGAATTACGCTATTTATTAAAACCAATCTTTGAACCACATGGAAGTTACAAATGAGAGTGAGTGGTCTTTCCTTGCCCTCAGGGTCCTGTATTTCCTGCCTAATTTCTTCCAAACCAGAAGTGAAGATGATGGCTATTGAGCCCCAAATTTCAGGACTGTCAAATCTGAGTTATGAATTGAGATAAATTCAGTAACCAGGGGAGTTCCTAGAACACTACTGCCATCTTCATATTTACTTTTACTGATGACATTCACAATAACAGAAGACTCGTTGCCATACAGTAGGTAAACTTGAGGGAAGCAATACTCTTCCCCAAACAAGGAGCAAACCGGGTGGCGGCTTTGCACTCTTCCATGTTTGGACAACACAATGTCACAGAACAGCCCTGGGAGGAAGGGGCCTTGAAACATCTGCTCAACCTGTGGGAAAGGAAACCTAGACCAGGTTATTGGCACCCTGATCCCTTGTGTCTTTAAAACCTCCCACAATGAGGGCTCTACCTGCAGGGGTTGCACCATGATGGGTTGTTCTCACTGTAAACACTTATGCTGAAACAAACCCAAGGGAGTGCTTGAAGAGTTCAGACCAGCTGGTGCTTTTCAGAACAGGCAAGTATATGTTAAAGGCTTCAGTTGAGGGCTCAGGGTAAGGTTTTTTTCGTTCCTACTTTTCCCAGTCAGGAAGTACTTACAGTTACGTAACCAATACCCTCTGAAATTGGTTATTTAAAGCGCATAATGTTTTATTTGCTCAGTCCTGCCTTCTGCATTGTGTAATTAACTAATTGGCACCAAATGGCATGAAGTCGTCTTTCTTTACACGTGTAACCCGAGCTGTGATGCAGGACCAGCACCTCGCTGGCTACACCAAGAGTCACATTCCCTCTCCTCAGCCATCTCTACGGACAGACGAAAAGCTTCAGCTACAGGATTTGTCTGCCTCCCATTTCAGCAGTAGGAATATGTACCTGTCACCTTCCTTTGATGAACACCAGTGTTTTCAGAAACAAGTAACTGTGCTGCCAGAGTGGGAAGGACCCACCAGCTGCTGCTGACCTCAAGCAGTGCTTGGGACCACAAGAGGTTGAATGCCAGATTTGAGTTTTTGCTTTTTTTTGAGGATCTTAGCAGCCCATGATCAGCAAGGCAAGTTCAAACTCATTATAAACTGAAGTTCTGGTGGATTTTATTTTGGATCTGCCCCCCAAACCCCAGACATGCAGATGTATATGAACTTAAATATATGAACTTAAAACAACAATGATTAATAACATGCTTTTAATCTTTATTTTTCTGGTAGAATCTCATCAGTGACTAAAGCTTATAATTTCACCCATTGTTTACCTCAAACCTTTGCCAACAGCAGGATTAATTCATTTAAACAGTCATTCTCTTAAAAAAAATAGCATGATTTTCTGGGAGAAGTCTCAATATGTACTGTCAATTTTGCATTTAGTGGAGTACAACAAATTATTCCCAGTTTGACCCTAAACAAACAGCAACACCCAAGTAGCAGTTGTAGAACAAACCCAAAAGCCAGTCTGAAACAACCTGTGCCCATAGATGGCCTGTGGAATGCAGAGATGACTTTAATGAACAGCTTGAATTGTTGAGCTTTCTAACCTAGGCACTAAATTATGCCTAGCAACTAAAGAAGGAACTTGAAGCAAGCCTATACCTTTGATTGAAAACAAACATCTTAAACCCCCATTGGGAATTTAATAGTAGATACTCTGTCCCTAGTTAAAAGTCAATTTGGAGTTTAGTACCTGCAGAAATTCCCTCCTGGAGCCAAGCAGTGTTAACAGTGGGAAATGGGAGCAGGCAGCAGCCAAGACACGCAAGTCCCTATGAATGGTTTTGTAAAGTGACTGCAATAGCTGTCTACTAAGAATCCTGTCGGATACAGGACTCGCATTCAAAATGGCACTGGTACCATCTACCACATCAGCTGGATCCACCAGCTTGTGGAGCAGGCTGCTGTGACAGGGAACACTGCTGCAGGTCATGTCCAGCAGTGCTGTTGTGTTAGCCTCTCCCTGGAGCACAGTGCACATGGATCCTGTTGGAGATTACACTGGATGCGCCAGGGCAGCTCTACCATGATTCCTCAGCAGCTGAAGTGACAAGCAGTAGAAGAGCTGCTCTCAACTGACAGCTCATCCTGGCTTCAGCGTTCAGTTTTTGCGTCCTGTACTTAGCTGAGTAGAAAATACATTTCAGAAACTTGGGGTGGGGGAGAAGTGTAGACGATAAAGCGTCCATCTTGCTGCATCTCTGCCAAGTACATCCCAGGCAGTAAGACCTCCAAGCGCTCTGTGCCCTACAGATGTCCTGTTTATCTGAACCAGTTGAGAGAGATTAGCTGGAACCAGGAGCCTCGAAACCCATGGCAAGTACGCACAGGTCTCAGCGGCGGAGGGCGCCAGTGGGATGGCAATGTGCTGTGCGGCTGCCTTGTAAATGTTCGCCTGAGCAGGTGGCTTTAGGAAGCAGGATTTTTTGCCCTAGACACGCTGGAGGGAGCTGTGGGTGGGTCAGGCAGCACCATCATATCACATCACGGCATCCTGGCTGGTTGAGATGAGGAACGCGGCTGGTGGTGAACCATGGGGAAACTGGGCTCTGGTAACCACGGCAGGTGAGCCTTGCCTGGTCTGGGGAAGAAGAGAGCTACGAGGCACCGTGGGATTTAACACATTCCATTTAGTTCTAAAAATGAAAGCTACCCTGCATTCAAATGAATATGGTACCACCTTAACAGCACAGTGAAGCCCACTTGTTAAAAGACTGTCACAGCCTTGTTTTCATACACTCATCTAAGCCAGATGAAATTTCTTTGCCAACACTAATTCGCTTGCTTTTGTTGCTGCATTTTGACACAGATTAATTAAATTTGCCAGTCAGTATTTTGACAAGATCAATACAAAATCTTACTAAGGAACTGCATTTATCCCTGGTACGTTTCTGGTAATCCTGAGGAAACAATTATATAAGACATATTACTCAGTGTCAAAACTTTATACAAAATGGAAATGGGGTTTTGTTCAATCAAAATAATCTTCTATATCAATATCTGGATTCAGAAGATCTTCACCATAGGCTGAAAGATCCATTTGATTTAAAATTAAGTTTTCAAAGGTTTCTTCCAAGTCCGTGTCACCGATCAGCACAGCTCCCACCATTCGGCCGCTCTGCATCACTACTTTCACGTACTCCTGTCCCTTGGTACACCTCAGCATTAGTTCATGGTCTAAACCCAAGCCTTGAGCATTGTACTTTCCCAATACCACCACCTAGCAGAAGGAAAAAGAGAAAGCACTCAGAAGGGCATTGCGGTGGCTTTTAGTACTTCTGCCAGAACAGTTCTAAGCTTTGAAAGACTGATGCAAACAGGGAAATATTTGTCTTGGGGGAACCTCCCCCGTTCACAGGTTAAAAATCTTCACCTTGAACTATCACACGCAGAACCCAGTAACGAACCAGCTACCATGCTGAACTCTGGGTGACGTTATCCAAGGACAGAAATCTAGTGAAATGGAATGTATGCGCAGAGATGCAGGGTGGAGCAGTTGTCAGTCACCAACTGGAAGTTGTAACACATTCGTAGAGATCATTGCCCTCTTCAGTTTCAGCATTCAAAGTTAGCATGAATGGAGAAAATCTAAACTAAGATTAATTATTACAGAGAGAAGACTGTTTTGTCAATATTAAAGCATCTGCTCAGTGTCAGCAAGTGAAGATAAGCAAGCAATGTGTGTTACTCAGTGGTTGAAGGCTATCAGACTGCATTTACTTACCTTGTAATTGAAAAATTTTGTAACATGAGCAAATAGTTCAAAGCTGAAATCCAGATCGATTGATTCCCCTAATGCATCTGCTGCTATGCATTTGGCTGCGTACCATCCCATCTGCCTGGCTTGAGTCCACAGCCTCATCTAAAACCAAAGAAAAATACATGTAAAGATTTAAGAAGACATTTAAGAATGTTTCTGTGCAGTGACCGACACTCGCTGTTCTCACCAATGCATACTATGGATTTATTACACCCAGCAAGGCTGAACAGCTTTGCTTCCAGCCACCTAGAAAAAACCATGTGTCACCAACGCACCGGGATTATCTACTTATTCACTGGTTTCCATTTCAATTAAACTTTCTTTTCTCTCATCTGTGTAATTTACTTTGCAATTAGACTGCTGCTGAGCGCACTCATATGATTTGATTTACCTGATGCCACACTGGACTTGGTTCCCAGGACGCTGTGCAGATATCTCCAGCTGCATATATGTCTGGTAGGGATGTATGCATGTGCTTATCCACCTTAAGACCTCCATCTTCACCTAGAGCAAACTAAAGCATTCACACAACTCAGCAGTAACAAAAACAATCATTTAAACAAAGTCATTCAACTTCATCTGTGTTAAGCAGCCATCTCGTTTGTTACTTTTTAACGGCATACTCCTAAAAAAATTCAGTAAATTCACTATTCTGTTTAATCAAAACATTTGGAGGTCTAAAATGATATGAATAAACACTATGGGAAGCCAGCAAAGTGCTCTTCTGGGTGCCATGTAGCAACAGAGAGAAAGGTCATTGAGAGTAAACAATTTATGGCTACTTATGTCTAATCTGACTCTGTAAGGAAAGCCTGACACCACAAGAGAAACACGTGGTTCAAACCTCTCCATCTCAAGGCTCCTTCACCATCAAGGGAAGAAAATGGATCCCCTGAAGAGTGAGTGCCACAGTGGAGTATGTTTCACAACTGCCTACATATCAAGTATTACTTCTCCACATGGAAATGCAACCCTGCCCTCTGCAGAGCTTTTCCTGAATCGTATCAAATCAAGAACCCTTCAAATAAGCAAAGAGAAAATTGGCCTACAAAAGCAGAATTTCCCAGCAATCTCTGCATTCTTTTCTCACCAAGTTGAAAAGTAGATCAGTGTTCCATTTTACAAGTGATTTTCAAATAGCCTTTAAAATCTCTCTAACTATGTATGAAAACAAAGCTTAGAAAAGCATTACATACTGAATAAAACTGTTTAACATGAAACTATGCACAGTGGTAAGACATCCATGATAAGATACAAAGCATTAAGCGTTATTTCTAGAACACAGCACGGGTTTTAAAACATTATTACTGATGCCCTGGGCAGGGAAGTAACAGTTTGTCAAATCTCCAACCCTACTACATGTGTTACAGGTAGAGAGTAACATTTCGTATTTTTGCCAGAAGTTTTCTCACTTCTCCAACTTTTCCTTCCAACTCTATTCCCCATCCCACTGCCAGCCAGGGTTAAGCCGGACACCCACCATAGAAACAAAATGATCACAAGGCCTGAAAATTCACAGGACAGCTATGAACTCCGCAATCAGCATCCACGTTAGGATGTTGATTTAAAGCATGACCTCCCTCAATGAAATAAGCATGTTTATAGCTCTGTATCCCAGATTAAGGATATTGAAAGTAAATGCTTCCTTCCCAGGAGAAAAATGTGAAGACTTGTAAGATAAAAAATGGTGAAGAATTAACACAAAAATTATTCTAAATATTTGCCACATTAACCAATTATACAAGTGTTTTTCCCTCTTTGCATAGGCTTAATCTTAACAGTGTGTATTGTATGTGTACTGTCTATCAGGAGATAGGAGAAGCAACATAATAAGCCACGACCACAAATGAAGTTCATTTTATATTTCCAGCATCAGCATACCTGCCTTATTTTGAAATGCTGTACACGGGAAACCTGTAGCAATCCGTGTCAGAACAAAAGCATAAACCAGATGAAAAAAGCGTAGTTCACCTTACTTAAAAGACCAAAACAACCTGAACTTCAGAAGTAATCATGTACTTACATTATTGCCAGCAAGAAACGGTGTAACATTTGGCACAACTCCAGTTGCACTGACAATGAAATTGCATCCATAAATTTTTCCATTAGTTAATTCCACATACACAGGCCACAGCACTGAAAAAGGGGAAAGTTTTGCCCTGAGAACGTAACCAACAGACATTATTTTATTAATTATGTCTTATAATAACAGATGAAATAAAAAGGAAAAAGAAATAAAAAAATCTATTGAGACATCTAACTGATTGGGTAGGGAAAACTAAAAAGAAAAAAGATATAATTAGAGGTTACCTATAACATTTCTGACCTTCACTCAGGACTAGAAAAACCCATGAGATTTTGGAGTTTAGCTCCAAGTCCTACTATTAACTTTATCTGGAATTTTCCTAAATCAAAGCCTTCATTAATAAAGGGAAAATACTGTGTCCTGTCACTTGCCCCTTCTTCAGACCCCTGTGATGTTCTCTGAAGTATTTGGCAACTGCCAAATACTCTTCTATACATAAGTTTCCTGATGCACAGGAAAAGCCTAAAAAGCAAAAAGAATGTCAGAGATTTTATGCCAGAAGTAACTGGCTATTAAAAAATTATTTTAAATACTAATTTCAATTCAGTGGAATTACAGACAGAATTCATGAAATAACTGATATTTTCTCCTGTTTTCTTTGAAGAATTACTTCAGTTTTGACACTAAATGTTGTTCTGTTGGGGCTTTTTTGCTTCTGTTTTACCTCCACTATTAAAATGTAATTTTATTGGACTGTTACAAGGTGGGACTACTCTGCATACAGGATTTAGGTGACTTTGTGGTAAAAGAGTCTCACCCATAACATCTTGTAATTTAACTGTAGCCCATAAATCAGATTCTCAACTACTGTAAATTGCTAGAGCTCCACTTGATTTAAAACAATAAAGGATTTATTTTCCAAATCCGTATTTGCTCCAAAACAGCAAACAGGCTCAAACATGCTCCAGCACTGCTTTATCTTCAACACGTTACTTCTGCTCAGCACTGGCACCTACCTTCATCTGGTTCCACATTCTTCTCTTCTTTAGGAAAAGCCAAAGAAGTCTGTTGCAGTTGTAGAAATTCTTGCTGTAAGTGTATTTTCTTTACTTCACATAGTATTTCAATATGTACTTTATGAGAAAACTGAAGAAAGATGGACAAAATTGCAAACATGATCAGCAATAGCAATATTTTTAATAGCAAGTGCACCTTCACCTAAAACGACTTTACTAAACTGGGAAAAAAATCCAAACAAACCAAAAATCAAACCATATACCCCATCATAAAGCACAACACATTAGCTGAGTTCCCACACTTGTTCCTTTTTCGGCGCAGATCTAACCACAGCAAATGGCAATTTATCTGCATTTCCAGCAGACACCTCATGTTCCTTGAAATTTCACAAGAACCCAGATTTTTCTGGCACACCAGAAAATATTCTCAACTTCCCCTGAGTTTACAGGAAAAGAATTCAGAACTTATCATAACAGAAAAAGGTAAATGTATCTTTCCCATCTTTCAGGGTTTCAAATCCTTCATTTTTCTGTCATGAATTCAATTCATAATTTCATAATATTTCATAAACTTAATACTGATTAAGTTTATATTCTAAATGCTGTAAAAAGAAAAAGGAAATATATCTTGTTCCATTGACCCATGTTTCAGCCACTTACTCCTATTCTGAGGTTGAGACAGAAACTCAGAAAGTTACCCATTTCTCTGAACTATTTTGTGGATTCTGGCCTTGAATGGTTTTATTCTTCACTATGCAAACATGTTTCCATGGCCTTCAACAGCCAAAACACCACTGATTAATCTGCTGAATATCCTAAACATCCTTCAGCTGGCATTGTAAAGCTATTTCTGTAGAATCTAGGACTGTTTGAAAGGTCTGTTTTTTTAATGTGTATAACAGATGCAAACAGCTAAGAAATTAATAAATACAAAACTGACCAAAAAAAAAAGGTGAGGATTTTTACTCTTCACAATGTTCATCCCCACTACTGATTTTGCACTGCATTATCTGCTGTGACAGTTCCCCGTACCTCTGTACAAATCCTCCCGTACGTATGGTAGCTAAAATGACAAGAGAGGCCCCACTGCTGCTGGTTAAAGTGAAGATTGACACCAGTCCTGCAGAAACCTACAAGCCAACATTTATGTTTCAATCTGATGAGCAAATAGCTAAAAACATGCCAGTGGAGCCCATCAGCCTGAAGCAGAATATTACTTCATCTGTATAAGCACACTTCCCTGTTTAATCCTGATGGAACAGGAGAATCAGTTCAAGCACATTTTATTTTTCTAATAATCCTGAATGTGAAATTGCACGTTCTGTCATCCATCCCCGCTTAAAGCAACATTTAAACAAATGTGTAAGTAAGATTATGACCATACCTCTTTAGTCCCTTTAAGACTTAGACCCTCATGCCAGTCAGGGCCTAAAGCACTGCCCAGTTTATCAGCTGTTACAGGTGTTTCTTTTTCCTCCCTTCCTGAAGGAAAGAGATGAAGAATATGAGATTTAGCATGCATACTTCGTGGCCTGCAGGATTCAGAACAAGGATTCTCAATTAAGAGAAATATGATCTGGTTACTAAAAGGGGAAACAAAAGTGTGTAATCCAAAACCCATTCCTTTGCAAGCAAATGAGACTCCAAGCCAGTATTTTTAACACTTTGCAACTTTACACCTTTCATTCATTACTTCACTCCTCTCCAAAACCCCTGCTGGATGCCTGCATGGATCCTTAACAGCCAGACCCCGAAGCACCATGCTTCTGGAGACCCACAGTAGACTTGGTTGCTTCGTATCACTGCTAGTAACTGCCTATCTGCTAGGAAATGGGCACTGGCCCCTACATTGCACAAAAATGCAAATTCTAACATAGCATGATACATATGAAGAACACTGGGTGCCATTTTGTGATGTTCTGGCTGATTCCTTTACAATTTATTCTTCTGATCCAGAACCATGCTTTTGTTTTTGTTATTATTTTGGTTATATACATGTTTCTGTAGTGTATGTTCATGCAGTTCTAGTTAACTGTTGTTATTAAGACTGCAGTTTCACTGCATCTGTAGTAACATCCTGAGTGGTTTCATCTGGTCCTCCAACAGCTTATTAGGGGAGAGCTCCTTCCTATATAATGCTGTCATAAATCAGAAAAACATTCAAGTATTACAGAAAATAGAACAAGTTCTTCAGCAGGTGGAATACAGGAAATTAAATGTAAACTTGGCACCGATATAAAAGATAAGCACACTTTTACATGCTGCCATGTCTCTACATATACTTTGGATAGGGGGTTAGATCCCTTTTTTACTTTTATTTTTTTTAAGGAAGGGAGTCCTACTCATGATAAAAGTAATTCTTATTTATGGCCTGCTAAATTAACTCATCTTAAGACTACGTTAATATTAAAAACTGCTGCTGCAGTGTTGTTAGGACACCGAAACACCATACCTTCCATTGTGTACTTGGTTCTTTTACATTGAATTGGAGCCTCTCGTTTTTCAGCAGACAGCTTTGGAATGAGAAATTCGGCTGCTCCTGCATCGAAAAAAGTATTCCCAATGGCTTTGTCTTTGATAGCCCAGATCACTTCACAGCCTTGAATTTCATACCTGTGGACATTTAAACAATGGATAAAGCCACAGACTACCTGAAAAGGACCTAACTCTCATCAGTGCAACTACAAGTGTGCCAGGTTTCATTCCAGAACCTAGAAATAAGGGATCCAAGATTTTTAAACCTATCAAATCCACTACTGCTTCTAAGTATTTTCATAAGGAACCCAATAAAAAAAAAAAAAGAAATTAAAATCTCTTCAAGCTGACAGGTCAAACTTTCTCACCAGCACAACCTCAGCTGCATCAGGGTGGAGGGTGAGGGAAGACAGATCGTATTTATAATATTACTACTTAGTATTTCCTGCTCCCCACAATTTAAAGAATTTGCATTTTTGCCAGACTGCCCACTGCTAAGAAAAGGCATTTGGATCTTGTTTGTACTACCTGGAACATGAACTGGTAGAGACATGCAGAGAACAATCTAGTCAAAGTGAAAAAATGATTCCCTGCAACACAAAACAAGTCCATACATCTGCATAATATAGGTGGCGCTATAATGTAGCAGACTGCAGGACCACATGGTTCAGTAGCTCACCTGTGACAAAGGCCACATCAGACACTTCAAAGCTCTATCAGCTTAGGTCAGGCTTGGTGCAAGATAAGCTGCCTCTTTATTCCCATTACACCTTCTGTTTCCAGAAGTCAGACAAGTTTTATGACTTAAATATTGCCTTAACAGAATTTTCTGTTGATGCCAACTCAGGCACTGTATATTCTTGATATCCACGTGTCAAAGCTTCTTCTGAAGCTTGCTGAATTTTATGTGTCAGTAAGCACTACTATGCTGCAAAAAAAAAAATTAATCAATTTTGCTACTAAATTCTTTAAGAGCTACGATTTTATAAGCCAACCTTCTCCCAACTCATGCACACTAGAAAGATTTTATTTGCATATCTATCTTTTAAACTTAGTCATTTACTTACACTAATTCAAGTGCAATCCCACCATTTCCTACCACTACTATTCTCTCAGCTTGAGCCAAATTCTTCTGGAAAGCCTGCATTAAGAAAAAAAAAAAGTCAATTACAACTTAGGTTAAATGTTCCCTCACACTGATCAATTATATCCTTTTCAGTATTTTCTTGCTCTGCTAGTCTTATTTTGATCTTCTCAGACTAATGATACACATTTACTTACACCAAAATCTGTACAGAGACACTCACAAAGCCTGTGATGTTCTAACATTAAGGGATGAAATTACTGGTACAGCGTTACAAGTCTCAATTTGAGACAGGAGAAGTTAAATAATTACATTTAAGCCACTTAGAGACCTTAATAGAATCCAGGAGACTTTTCTCTGTCCTAGAGAACATTAGCATTGTGATATCTATTAACCCAGTTTTATCACAACTTGCATAACTTTCACAGTAATTTGCATAACATTAAAAAAGGCGAAGATACAGAAATTCAGGAGTTTAAAAATTCCTGATCAGAAACTGGGAATTTAAAAAATGGTTTGTAGTGAATCTGAGAACCAACTGTATTTGTGCAAAAAGCTTTCAGAAAGAAACGAGTCTCCAAATCCCATCTTAACGGTGAGAGAAATTGAAAAAAATAAAATACAATACAGCCCAGACAGTGTTTTTTTACATCACAATCATGATTCTTGATTTGTTTGAAAGAAAATACTTGACGTGGCTCAGACCAACTACTGCAATTACAGGAAAATCTGTTCATCCATACTTCCAGTTTACCTGACTAATTGTGTCAGAGAACCTGAACTGTAAAGAACCAGGAAAACTGAAGTTCTTTAATCCCTTCAGAGAAGGATGCTCAAGTTGTATCAGAAGGAACTAGTGAACGCAACCAATCACCATGTAAACAATAACAACAACAAAACTCAACCACAAAACAAAACCAAACCCCAACAAATCCAACCCAAGAAACAAGCATTTTCAGCCTCATTCAAAGTTCAACATCAGCTTTGATGTGACAGCCCAGTCTGCTGTTTCCCAGTGGCTGACAGGATACACATGGAAGACCATCAGAAGACAGCAAGCACACGACGATACTACCCTGCAACATCCTCACAGGTTCCAAACACCACTGGTGCCACTCAAGTGGAGTCTTTCTCTTCAATTTAGACAAGATAAATGCATTGAGGACTGTCTTTTTTGTGTTTTGGGTTTTTTTTTTCTTCTATTTCTCTTTTTTTTCTTTTTTTAAACTCAGCTAGTGTAATATCTAAACCAATCAACAACAATTTCACAGTTTCACAGCAGTTTGCTTGAAAAAGTAACTCCTTTTTTATTCTCAGTGTCAAACTTTATTTGATGAATTACAGTTCTTATGTTGTGAAGAAGTAGTGTTCACCTTGCCTCCTCTAATTGTGAAGACCTACAGCAGTGAAACCTCCCTTTCTACTTCCAAACTGAAGTTTTAGTCTATTAAGTCATTCCTCACGTGAAAACTTTCCCACATCTTTTACTGTAACTGTAATTCTTTTATGTACAATGAGGACAAGCTACAGGAGAACTAGGAAGACAAAAAAAGACATTCACTAACTTTTCACTGTAAGAAGTAGCCCTTCATATTGTGTACCAGCTACACCTCCTCACAGAAGTTTCTACTAGTGTCTACTTCCTGTTCATGTTTTCAGATTGGCTTCTATCTGGAGGGAAAAAGATTATCATTAATTCTAGATTATCATGTTAGAAATACTGTCTATGAGGTATCTATAAACTAGTGACTAATTAAATAGCCTCAAATTACCATTAAATAAATTATCTGCTACTGAAAGTCTTCTTATTTAAGGATACAAACACCACCTTATGTTTCACCATTTCACTCCACAATAATCTTTAGTATTTTCCATCAGAATCAGGAACATATTTTACACTTATAACTCTAAAACACATTTACCTGTGCACTGTCAGTATCCCGGATTCCTAATACATATGGGTTTCCTTCAAAAATTAATTTTGGTTTTGCTCCAGCACACAGGCAAAGTTTTTCATACATGTATTCTTTCCCATCTTCAGTGAAAATTTTCTGTTAAAAATGAAGAAAAAATAAAAAACAGCTGGAGACATCTAAGAGAACATCAGCATTTTTTCTCCTTCATGTCACAGTATTTTGCAGACATTAAATTCTGTAACTGGCTTCTTAAAGAGCAGGCCTTTACACTCTCATTGATTGTGTGTCATTTATTTGCATTACACTCACCACACCCTTACAAGCCTAAGTATAAGACCTCATATGACTGGTGAAACCGGAAGTGTACCCAGTACACTCAAAGAAAGGTGAAACAGAAAGATTACCACTTGGTGTCACTCTGTACTCACTAGCTGTGCTATGGAACAGCTTTTCCATGTGACGAATGTCCTCCCCACACCAGCACACAGGTAGGTCTATGCACCAGTACATAGTAGCAATTAAGAATCTCATTCAACGCATTTCAACAATGGTAGACCTGTGTTAACTTAACCAGGCAGAAGCTAGAATACAGTTTAAAAAGGTGGCAAATTCTGTCCTTTGCTAAAGAAAAAGGGTAGGCACTAAACCAGCTAGATCATTCTGCAATAAGCAGTACTTACATTTGAACATTTTACGACTTTGTTGTTTTCCAAACTAGAAGCTGAACAGTTTACAGAGGTTTTGCATAGTGAGTGCTTTTAAAGGTTTTGGATGAAAGAACCTCCAAATTATAGTAATGATCTAAGAATATCATTAGATTCAGAGTATTTATAGAATTTAATTGGGATCCTATCTCTGTGACTGAAAATGAGCACAACGAGGTTTGGATCTGAATGTGAACTCTGATAAACAAATGCTGAAGTGAAAAGTAACATGTCAAGCTGACACAGACACTATCAAGGATCTGGACCTGCTCATACTTGCAACACATTTCCTGCTAAAAAAAAAAAAAAAAAAAAGAAAAAAGAAAAAAAAGAAGAAAAGGTGGAAACATTGCTTCTTTCAGGATTTTTTTTTGTTTGTCTCACGGAGTGTTGATATTGGCTCCCTGTAGAAACAAGCAGTAATTCAGGAATCAGCGAGATCTCCAATCAAGGGTTACAGAACTGTTCAGACACCTGGATTCATACACAGTACTGGTTTCATTGACTGGGTTCTCTGTGATTCCAATCAGGTTTTCAGTGACCTATCTCTAAGGTGTCAAAGATTTCAATCTAAAACATACAGTTTCTTAATTAACAAGTAATTTCTGATCTACAATTTTGTCCCCTGTATATATTTCTACTTGAACAACAGTGTGAGTAATAAATTAAAGTTAGGAAGTATTTTCTTGTAATTTTGGTAACTTAAAACTTTAATGAGCGGTGTTCTTGTACAGAATTTCACACTTCATTTTTTTAACCATTTCTTAAGTTACTTTTTTAATAAATAATTTGAAAAGCCACATAAAAGAGAAAACACTAGCTTACATGTTCATCGCTTCTCAATTGTTTTACTCCAGACTGTATAACTTTTATATTGGGATATCGCTTTTCTAATAGGGAACTTGGCTGCTCTTCTACATCAAATTCCTCAAGCGTTTTGGAGACCTGTAGAAAGAAGAGAGGTATTTAAAAATGTGAATTATTTATCTACCTCTTTTTTCTCAAGCTTGTAAGAAAGTATTTTATGTTCACTTCCAGTAAAGAAATCACAACATAAAGCCCATATTGTCTCAAAACATGTTATCATGTTACTACTAAAGGCTCCTTTTTATATATAGAATCTTTTCATCCCTGTTCCTGGTAAAGAGGCAAAGTAGTAGGCAATTTTCATTCCAAAACTGTATGTTAAGCAAAAATGGAGAACCTTGATGGCTGCTCTGACTGCTATAGTGTTTTATTCCATAAACAGACAGTATTATCAGAGTTGTTAACACTGCTTTTTAACTTACCCTGTTTTTCTGTTTGTTTTGTCATTGATAAAATAACTCCATGATGCTCCCCCATGCAAACATCTTCCTCTCCTCAGCATTTTGGAAAAAAAAAATTGGTCAAAATAGCTTAAAGAATTATGGAAACACTTGTGTCTGGAATAAATATTTTTATTCTCTTTTAAAAAAAATATAATCTGGTGACATTGCCTTCAAAAAACTCTTGCTGCAGGTAGTTGGCTCTTGTATCAGGAAAAGGGCTTACTATTCTTCAGCTTGTATGCAGGACGTATGGCAAACGTTCAGGCAAAACAAATTCAAGATCACTTCAAAACATTTACTCAGCATCACGTCCATAGTCACTATCTGTTATTTCAGAGACTGGGGTGGAGGTGGGGGGTGGCAAACCAGAACTTGGGAAACATTCTAAGTTATGTTGATTTACTGGGTTTCTTCCAGAATGGGGCCTCCAGGCCTTCTACTTTATATAATATTCAAAGATACTCACAGCTAGGAACCAGAAACCACACCATGCTTGTAATTCAGAGAGAAATTAAGATGCTTATGTCCAAAACTTAAGATTCTGTTGCCTTCAAACAGTGTTTAGCTACTCCCTTACTCTTCAGATGCTGAAACTTGTGCCAATGCGAATTATATTTTTGTAATTATTTTTGCTTTATTTTCCCTTGTAGTGATCTGTAGTGATTTGAATTAGGCATTCATACACCAGGAAGAATTACGTTAAAACCACGCTGTCAGAAAAACTGCAGAGTGATCTTTCTTTACTTGTAGTGAGATATGCCTCACCTGTTAGATACCATGTTTCAAAAAATTGGGGTTTTTATGGGTTTAAATTTAAAACAGGGGAAGTTCAGGTTAAATATAAGGAAGTAGTTCTTTACTGTGAGGGTGGTGAGGCACTGGAACAGGTTGCCCAAGGAAGTGGTAAATGCTCCATCCCTGGCAGTGTTCAAGGCCAGGCTGGACAGAGCCTTGGGCAACACGGTCGAGTGTGAGATGTCCCTGCCCATGGCAGGGGGGTTAGAACTAGATGATCTTAAGGTCCTTTCCAACCCAAACCATTCTATGATTCTATAAAAGAGAGTCATGCCAATAAGCGCCAGGTGGAAGCCCAGCTGTGTCCTGACTTTCCCTGAGAGGTGAACCTAACTTCTTACTGGCTGGCAGCTCTGCATCCCAAGTTCTGTGCAATCCGGTCTCCAACTCTTTCCATGCCCCAACGTAGAGTCCAGTGTTCCCTCAGAGTGGGAAAAAGAGCAGTGCTTTCTAAGATCTGAGTACCTCCGAGAAACCAGCTTAATGAACCTATAGATAGAAATCTGAACTCATGTGTGGATTTTATTTTCTTCAAACCAGCAGGAAAGAAGTCACTGAATCACCAAATGCTGGAAATGTAGATAAAGCTGAAGGCAATTTCACAGAGAGCTGTACCTTTTCTTGTTACTTGTCAAGGCCTGTTTCTGCCCAAAATTCACACTATTGTGTATGAGAATCACTAGAGAGATTAAGTTTCTTCAGTAATTTATTCCAAAGATACCATTTCAGTGCTTGAAATGAAGCACCCATTAACAAATCAGTGAAATAAAGCTCCAGTAACTTTGAAAATACTTCAACTACATAAGTATCCTTTGCTCAAATGGTGTGAATATATCCACAATTACTAACAATGAGGAATCACTGTAACATATCTCATCAGTCCTACTAACACCAGTGAAATTACACTAATGTGAAAACAAGTTCAAATTTGTAACCATTTTCAGGACTAGGTTCTAAATTACCTGTACATACACAAACTTCTGAAGAGGTCTTACCATCAGAACAATTAAGTCTTTCTTACCTGTCTGAAATTTGTTACAGCTTTTAGAACTGGAGAAGCTGTCATTAAAAAAATGTCTTCTGATGGGAATTCCATGGCCAGCTTGTAAAGAAACAGAAATCGTGATGAGTGAGTACAGTCATGAGTGAATACAATAGATTTTAAGACAATAAAATTATTACTGAAAAGTAATATATGTTACTACACTACTTTAGTCTAGTGGAATCCTATTGGACAAACACTACTTCAAGAGTGTTTACGTACTGTCCATAAAAGGGATAGCAACTGAAATGAACAGAATTTGGAGACCCAAGATCTTCATTCATTCACACACAAATATATCTTCAAGAACTGCAGGTATGGTATAAGGGATTACTCAAATGACTATTTTTCACAGTATTCTAAAGGCCAACTGTAGGAACAGACTATGACCATGTGTTTTCTCAGGACACACAGTTGCTGGACATACTTTTTAAAAATCATATAGCAGTGACTAATTGTCCCTAACATATGCTTCACACATTGTAGCTGTAAGTGTTGTCTTGACAGACAATAGGAAGAAAGATTGACATGTAACACACTGTGCTGCAGCAGCTGCTCCCAGCTGTATCTAATACGACTCAGGAAAACTACAGAATGCTTTAGAAAGCACAGGATCATGTTTGGCATCCTTATTAATGCCAGACAGTGGAATTGAGTGCACCCTCAGCAGGCCTACAGATAATACCAAGCTATATGATGATGTCGACACACTGGAGGGAAGGGATGCCATCCAGAAGGACCTTGACAGACTTGAGGAATGTGCTTATGTGAACCTCATGAAGTTCAACAAGGCCAAGTGCAAGGTCCCACACCTGGGTTGGGGCAATCAACAGTGTTAGTACAGACTGGGGCATGAATGGATTGAGAGTAGCTCTGCTGAGAACTTTGGGGACTTAGATAAAGGCTGTCAACCTGTGCTTGCAGTCCAGAAAACCAATCATATCTTGGGCTGCATAAAAAGAATTGTGGGCAGCAGTTCAAGGGATTCCACCTGGAGTCACTCAGGTATAGGTAAGAAATTCTTTAGTGTGAGGGTGGTGAGACACTGGCACAGGTTGTCCAGAGAAGCTGTGGCTGCCTCATCCCTGACAGTGTTCAAGGCCAGATTGGACAGGGCTTTGAGAAACCTGGTCTAGTGGAAGGTGTCCCTGCACATGGCAGGGGGGTTGGAACTGGATGATCTTTAAGGCCCCTTCCAACCCAAACCATTCTGTGATTCTATGTAATAATCATCAGGTGTACACTGTAACCCAAAATTTTAAGACTGGTTTAATGTACCTTGCATCACTTACACATTCTCAAATGCTTACCTCTCCCCTCTTTTTAAGACTTAATGGTTGTTTCGAATTTTCATTTGGTCGTATTATGTTTGTTGCATTTCTTTACCTTCTAAAATACTAGAATTAGAAATCTGCCAGATAGAATATTAGGTTTATCCATGTATACGGAAATGTGTAAGCCATCACAATCCAGACAGAAACGTTGCAATATAAGCATGAAAGGCAGAAACTACGTAAGACATGAAACATTTTGTGACAGAGAAAATAAATGTAACTTAAACTCTTAAGGGAAATTCAGCTTTTAAGACATTTTGTTGGAATATTTAAAAATTTACTCAAAAAGTAAGTAACTCCGTATGACTTCTTTTGAGACAGATATGATGCAATGATTGTTCCTGGATAGCTGCTTAGAAAATCTGAACTACAAGACATCACATAATGAATACCCAAAATGCAACATGATGGACAAGCTGTTTATTGCCACTGTGACCCACAGAACTGTGCTTGCTCCAAACCGGGACTGAGAAAAATTGTCTCCAATCCTCCTCTTTTATTTCAAGCATGCCCCCACCTATGGATGTACTACACAAAAATCCTTCTAAAACAGACAGTGCCACTTTTAGTGGACTTGGTGAACTAAAACATAGGCTGAAGACCGCTAATGCTCGCTGCCAAAGCGCTTTCTGCAGCAGTCCTAACCCCGTATCAGGTCGTTTGCAGTTCAATTTTAACCTCTCAGGAAGTATTTCTAGACAGATAAACATTAATACCGTTTCCCTGGGACTGTTTGGTTTTGGGTTTGCTTGTTTTTAGGAGGACCAAAATATTTCTTAAAAAATAGGGTAATTACTGTATTGAGACTACGTATGCAACTACTAATAAATGTAGTAAACTATTCTCTACAGAAGTTCCTACACTGACCCCGAGCGCACTTAACGCCTCTCAGCCGGAACCGAGGTCCGCGGGTGCCCAGGGCCAACATGGC
>NW_009914740.1:0-18933 GCF_000696875.1 Nestor notabilis
ATATAAATATATATAATAGATATATTTGTTGCTGCTGTTATTGATTGCTGCTAATAATTTATTATAGCTTGATATATATATTCACTGTATTGATCACAAGTTGTGAATTTTGTATTATTTCTGATAATAAGAGCAGAGAAGTAGCCTCCATGTCCTTGCGTATTACAGAATCCCTGCAAACCCATGGTCATGATCTCCTTACTCCCACAGGCCACATAACCTTTCAGGTTGTGACAACTCCCCAGTCAATAACTCCGTGTGATCTCCTCCACAGCTCCATTTCTGCATCCCAGAGGCCCAGAGCCAGGCTTGCCTTTCTTTGCAACTGCATCACACAGAGCAAATTCACCCTCCAGCCCGTTCCAAACTCTGTTTCTGCTGCTTAACCAGTCATTCTCTGCCTTGTAGGAAGCAGAGAACCACTCTCACAGCCAAGCAAGTGTAGTGCTTGGCACTTGCCTCTGCAGAGTTTAATCTAGATTTTGGAGCCAAATCCCTGTGGATTTCCTCTCCTCCTGAGGTTCCCGCATCTCCTTCCCACCCTCATGCAGAGCTTACGGTCCTTTCTGTCCCAACACCCATGTGGCCATCTTCCTCTGCTGGGGAAGGAGACGGAGGTACTTTGGATATTTTCAGACACCAATAAATGTATTTGTGTTATGGGAGAACAGAGAATCTGCACTTCACATAATGTCATCCTCCCTATCACCATATACAGTGCCCCTGATTTTAATGTTCCAGTTATCAGGCAGTAAAATGAACACCAATTATCTTCAGGGTTTGGCTCCTTCATGTACAACACTCATTAAGGAAAATATATACAGAACAAATGGCAAAGGAGATGCAAGTACTACTTGCTTCATAAATCTATTTGTGAGTTGTGAAAAAACATCAATCACTATGGTCTCAATATATCATCCTCAAAGAGGATCATAAATTAATGCAGAAGCTTTCTGCAGATGTCTTGATTTCTTGTCTAGTTGCTACACCTGAAGGAGCTGGAGAAGCTGATGTTACTGCTCTAAATGGTTGGGCACTCTCTTGAATGGGTCCAGAAAACTGGATAATTATCAGTATCTTTTAAAAATATCACAACTACCACACTGCAAACCACCTTCTGAATATCTAGGTTTATCTAGTAGCAGAATTTTAGTATTACACAGATGAATACTTTCACATTTTAAAACAACAGCTTAACTGCACAATTAATTCTACATGAAAAAGCTGATGCCAGTGAGTACTGTGCCATTCCTGTTGCAGTGAATATAATAGCTCTAATGTACCTGCTCTGCTTCACTGATAATTAGTGTAAGTAGGGCCATTACAAATTTATGAATCAGGTGCCCTGACTCCATATATGATCTATCAAAGGCAGTTTCAACTGACTTCACCATCTGACCCAACATCATAACACGGAAGTGTCACCATGGCAATATTTCCACATTTTCAGTGTTTTTCTGGGAGCCTGCTATTAAACAGATGTTTAATACCCTTGGCCAGGAGCCCTGTACAACCTTAGGAGAATTCCCAAGAAGGCTGGCAACCATTTGTGAGGGACAAACAGCCAGTTGTATCTAACACACAGAATCACAGACTGGCTGAGGTTGGCAGGGATCTCCGGAGGTCATCTGGGTCCAACCCCCCTGCTCCAGCAGAAATGGTTGCCCAGGACCATGCCAGACGGCTTTTCAATGTCTCCAAGGATGGAGACTCCACACCCTCCCTGGGCAACCTGTGCCAGTGTCCAGTCACCCTCACAGCGAGAAGGTGCTTCCTGACGTTCAGAGGGAACCTTCTGTGTTTCCTGTGTTTCAGTTTGTGCCCACGGCCTCTGGTCTTGTCACTCGGCACCACTGAAAAGAACCTGGATACATTCTCCCCTTCAGGTATTACTGTACACTGATGAGATCCCCCTATCTTATCTCTGTTCAGCCTTCTCTTATCCAGGCTGAACAGCCCAGCTCTCTGTCTTTGCTCGTAAGAGAGATGCTCCAGTGCCTTTGTGGCCCTTTGCTGGAAAATTTATGAAGCAATAGTCACCTGAAGCCATTGGAAGGAACGTGTTTAGAATTGCACATATGCTCACTGTGTGAAGGTTTGCCCCACAAGAAAAGAAAATTACTTGTTCATCCAGAGAACAGGAAAGTCTCTAAAACAGCAGGATATGTGCTACTCACAGAATAGTTTGCACAGCAGATTAACTCATTACATTTGCAATCTAAATAGTTTCTCTTGGAATGAGATTAGGAAAGGTAGAGATTTTCACTAGTGGGACTCAGACAGCAAGACAGCATCCCTAGTGCAAGGGATGCTCCTGCAGTACACCACCCTGGAGCACACTCATGCTTTTTCTCAGCAATACCAACATTCTTGTCTACTGTCTCCTTGCTAGTTTCTTTGGTGCGTTTTGCTTCCTTTCACATGCACAGAGCTCCAAAACCAATATCCAGACCATGCCCACCACCCATGTGGCCAGTGTGTGCTGCACATGCAGATCACTCTCACCCATTCCTTCCCCCACCTCTTCTATGCAGGAAGGTTTTTCCAAATAAATGTAAGAAACAATAAGGTTCACACTAGCTTCAGTGGTGTTTGAAACATCTTCTCAAAAGGATTAAAAGCCAGAAACATCAGGATTCCTTTATCATCCATCCAAAAAACAGCTATATTTTCATAAATTCTTATTTTAGAGATTGCATGGCATGGACATAGAATCACAGAATAGTTTGGGTTGGAAAGGACCTTAAGATCATCTAGTTCCAAACCCCCTGCCATGGGGAGGGATGCCTCACACTAGACCATGTTGCCCAAGGCTCTGTCCAACCTGGCCTTAAACACTTCTTAGGACAACCCATTCCAGAGCCTCACCACCCTCACAGTAAAGAACTTCTTCCTTATATCTAACCTGAACTTCCCCTGTTTAAGTTTAAAGTTCATGTGAAAGTCTTACCACAGAGCTATGATTCACAGTTACAGTTCAAAAATTATCACTTCCATTTTATTACATGATGTTCCTCCCAAGACAGTCATTGATGACTGAAGCCAAATCTCAGATTTGTGACAGCAAAACAAAAAACAAACCGATTGCCAAGTGTTTGGCACCACCTCTGCTCTGTCTGGTCTGACCACAGATGACTGAATGCAAATTTTTGGAACTCTCCAAAACTCAGGGACACTCTGGACAGCACTGTGACATTAGATGTAAACAATAAGGTTCACCAAGCAGTGCAGACACCTACCACTGACTTCCTCAGCTAGGCTCCCTTTATAGGCAACAAAGGACATGATCCACGTCACCCTGAAGTACATCTCAACTGTCAGATAAATGACACTCCAAAATTACTTACCTCATTAAGCATCATCTCAGACACTGCACTATAAACATCCAAAGTCAGATTAAATGAATCCTATCCACAGTATCTGTGAGAAGCAGTTTTCTGCAGCTTACTAAAGGACTTCCATCTGCCTGACTTCACCATGACATCTCCTGTCAGTGGTAAATCACTGTGATTTATTTAGCATTACAACACTCAATTGGAAAAGAAATGCAAAAAACAACTGGTGCGGAAAGTATCAGCAAATCTCACTAATGACTTGTCTTCTGCATGGATTTTAGAAATCACACCACACTCTCTGGTTTTATTTTCTAAGCCCTAAGCTGCTTCTGGCAATGATCCCACAAGCCTGGCTCACTCTCCAGCGCCTTATTTCCCAGAAACAATGAAACAGCTTAGCACAGGGAAAGCCCATCCTTGTGCCGAGGATGGGGTTTCTAGTGGAACAGTCTCTTTCTCTTGAAAAACCCAGTCACCATCACAAACCTTACAGCAGCAGGTGCACAGTGCACTACTGCAATATGCTGTACACGATCAGGTCAGGAACAAATACATTATTTGACATCAAACACAAACCTTTTCCAGAATCATCACAAAGGCCCCTAGATTCAACTCTCCCTCATGTGAAATAGGCTAACTGGAGAAAGCTAAGTTATTTACATATATGCACAAGCATGTATACATCTGCGACAGACCTGCAGCTCATTTCTATATCCATGGCCAATTTAACAGTTAAATAATATTACAGAATTACATCCTTCAGTCATTCTGGCTCCGGTAAAACAATTCTCCACCTCCCTGTCCACTCATACATTTTTATATGTAACTTACAGGATGAAAATACTATTTTACACACACATACCTACATATGGACACATGTACGTACATGCATGTAAAAAATATAGATTTCATTTCTAAGGAATGATGTGCATTCTCACAAAGAGTTTGGGCTTTTAACATTGATGACTCAAGAGGCTAAAGATTTTAAGGAACTATGTCTTCAGATTTTAGTCTTTCATTTTCTTTCCATCCAGCACTATAGTCCTGATTTGCACACCAGAGAAGGGGCAGGCACTGTATACACATCTATGCAAGTTGTCAAAAACACATTCTTCCACAGAAAGCATTACAGGCTCCACCTATCTGAAAATCAGTCTCTCACAATGCTTTCCTGTACCTGACCATTTCTCCTGCTGAAGCATTCATGCAGCTGTGATTCCTTTTGCAGCAGAAAATGGAATAAATAAAACAAGTAATTGTAATCTATGTTTCTAACAACATATTGTTCAGTCTGACACTGCTTCAATTACAGCATTTTTAGCAAAGATAGATCTGGGTTTTGTTCTTTCATACATATCAGAATTGTAAGTGTCTTAATATGTCAAACAGGACTATTTCTTTTTAACATATTTGCTGTTGAGACAGCATCAGAAGACACACAGCTTGCTTTCACTCAAGGCTCATGAAACAGCACTGTTATTCCACACATAAACCACTAATAACCAATACTGTATATACCTTAGATAAATATCCCAGCTAGTCAAGCACACCACAAAAAGAAACTCTCCAGACTGCTCTGAGGGAAACCAGCCACCGAATCTCAAGCAATTTCTCCCAGCTGGGTCTGGGAAGAGCACCAGTGATGCGTCTCAAGGGATGGGCTCCACAGGCAGACCTTTTTCAGCTGTGGAAAGGCAGGAGTGGTACATGGGTTCAAATGCCTGCACATGGCCTCGACACTGGAGTTGCCTGCCTCCAAACCTCCCCAGCTAATGCCTCATACTCCGAGCTTCCCACTGAATATGTGATTCTTCAGGTCTACAAGTTCATCTCTTAAAGTCTAGAGCTACAACCTACAAAACACCTAAGAAAGTTGCTTTGCAGTGAGTTTCCGAACATAGACATTCCCTATTCAAAAGTGAAAGGCAATTAAAAATCACTGAGAAAACTGCAAGCATCCTCAAGATGGTCTCTGTCTCTTGCCTTTGGAAACTGTTGCTATCTACTTGTGTCCTGGCGAAGGCAGATCAGGAAGCCATCCTTTTCATTCCCACAAGGCTCCTCTCTTTGAGCATGTGAACACGGCCCACAAAACAGGACAACTTTCCCAATGCAGCTGCCCAGGTATTTCCCCATGCAGCCTTCATATCAGCCCCAGGAGCTTGTCCCTCCCAGGTGGTCTTTTCCGTGACAAAGCAGTTCTTCCTATGAGCCAGCCTCTTGCTTAGGGAAATCCCATTTCGATAGGACATTTGACACTTTTCTTCACTAGCATTGAGCCACCAGTCCTTAGAAATCCCTATTTACCCAGGAACTTCAGTGTGTTTCCAAACGCACTTCTGCACGGCATTAATTTTACTCATTTTAGACAAAAGATTTCGAAAGTCAGATTTGCTTTTTACTCACTCTTAAAGATCAGTTTTTTCTGATGAACATTTTACAGCTGCGTCTTGCAGGGCTACCTCTGGCTGAGGACAATGGGAATGCCAGCTTCAGTCTTTTCCAGTGCTGACAGCAACAGTGAGTCTGTGTACCACAGTATGGTACTCTGCTCCTGAGTGAGGAGAAACACATCATAAATGGAGCGTCAAAGCAGACTAAGGACTACAGAAATTTAACACCAGTGCTTTCTGCAGCATTCAGCTGCCTATATCTGGGCAAACCCAGCCATTTGCTGCTGAGGTTTTCACACCCGCTTCCCACTACAAACAAAACAAGTTCAAACCATCACTCTCCAGTTTGGTTCCCAGCTAACCAATCTCTGAAAAATCAAAGCACTGAGAGCTGCACCATTATACAAACACGGAAAATGAGACAGAGACCTTCACATCTTCCCAGAAATCAGGCAACAAATCAATAAAATCAGGAAAAGGACTTGTCCTGCTTCTCTCTCTAGTACCACATCCCCTTCACATCTCACTGTCACCCTGGCTCAGGTATCCCATTTCAGCCATGCCACCTAGATGGACATAAGCGAGTAACTTTTCTCTGGGTATGGGAACTTACTAGGCATATTCATTAAGGTTTCCATTCTCAGCCTGTAATTTCTCTCTTATTCTCTTTACACAAATACTCTTACTCTACTAGCTCCCTATTCTTGGTGTTTTTCCAGGTTGTTACATGCTTTCTGAAGCCATCATATCCCCTCTAAACTCCAGACAGACTACCATGTTAGCAATATCCCTGAGCAGATGAAAGACTTACAGGCCTGCACTGCCAAAAAAAAGCAGGTCTCTGCTACTCCTGGGTCATAAATTCAACCCTTGAGGCACACACAGGTGGAGGGGCCGGGGACTCACACTGGTTTCCTTTCCAAAGGTAAAATGGCAGCTTTGTACCTCTGTAGAGAAGCAAGTTAGAGAAGCTTCCCCAGGGCACAGAGGCAGAGCAGCTGCCATTTAACAAGGAGTCAATGGACCTTTACCCTCCTCCTAAAATCCTTGAGGTAGAGCAAAGAATCTGCCAGAGACTAGGCTGCTGGTAAAACAGAGCAAGCCATAAAAGTAAACAATGTGCTGAATTATCACTTATCACCAATGTCACTGCTTGTTCAGCAGTGCTGCAAGTCCTTTGTCCTGCTTGAACTTTTGAGAGCTGCAGACAGAAAACTGCTAAGAATAAATAATCTCTCTTGATCTCTGAAGCAGAAATCATTGCTGAAATGCCAGTTCAGTGACTTCAATTAGAAAATGCTGTTGGAAGACCTTACCATCCCTCTTTCATACTAATTAACATCTCAGCATAATTCAGCTGCTTTTCTTATCCTTTTCCTAACACACTCAGATCAGCAGATACGTTTATGTAGAAAAAAACCTGATAATACAGAAAGGCACTGGAAGACTAACCACTAGTTATGTCTATGACTTGACCTTTTGGTACTGTTTTGCTGACTATGTTGTCAATGACAATGTCACTGCTTGAAAATATGTCTGTTTCATTTTAATTAGAAATATAAATTGAAATACATATATATTAAAAAAACAAAACCAAACACAAACAAACAAACACAAACAAACAACAGTCACCCAAATCTGTATCTAAAATGCAAGCAGACTATTAATATGTCATGTTCAAGATGAGGTGCAAAAAGTTGTAGCCTAAAGTTAGAATCACTGAAATGGGAACCGGAGCGAGATCTCCAGAGCTCATCTAATCCATTCTTACAGTTTGGATGAATTTAGACAGTACTTCTACTTATGAACAAATGGAGTACCCTGAAAACAGGTTCCCAAGTCCCAGAGAGTCTACAAGGAACACAGGTTATGTCCTGTTACAATTGCATTTGAGAGCTGGAAAAATAACAGGTTCCTTAAAAAAAAAAACCAAAACCACAAACAAACCAGAAATATTATTGCTGTAAACCTGATTAAGCCTAATTCAATTTAATTTTGATTAGCTGTATCATTCTGTTCACCTCATCAGGTTCAGCGGGAACACAGCTAGTGTTATTTCACAGCTGGGTATCTTACCTCTTACCTATACTCCTTGAAAACTATATACTAACAGAAGTAACTTTACATCTACACAAATAGTTCATCTGGCAATTAATGTCTAGAATGCAGACTGCAATTCATGAAATTGCCACAACATGCTGCTAATTTACACATTATTTATTAAAGACTAGTTACAGTCTGAAACTTGGTTCAAAGAAAAGGGGTGAAATAGATGATCCCTGCCCTAAATTAGAGAGGAAAAACCAAGAGGCAGCAACTGGGCAGAGAGATGGTGTAGGAGGGATTCATCAACAATGCAGTGAACAGTGTAACAGCCCAGACATGGTAGCAGCATCTTGGTTACCATTTTAATTTTGCAGGCAACACAGTAAAGCCAGAGGGAGGCGCTGAGTGAGGACTCTCAGGCAGCACCATGGATGTTATCCAGTAGTTCTCCCTCGGCACAAGCATTTGTGCCGAAATGGGCCAAAGAGGGAACAGAAGGAAACGTCCTGAATCAGCCAGGGACGCAGTTGAGATCTTAGCACTGAATGAAAGATCAAAAGTCATCAGAGGCTCCCCCCTGAAAAAATGGCAACCACCTTATGTTCACCCTGATAAAGAAAAGTGGGATGGCCATGGGGAGGAAGGTGTTTTGGTCAAACCCCCAGGATTAAGAAAACAACCTCTGCAGGGGTATGCAAAGCAGCAGCAACTGGGTGAAATCCTCACATTACCAACATCACTGAAGCACATTATAGTAATAGACGCACAAATTATCAGACAAAATTCTGGACACAGTTTTAGCAATACAGAAGTATACAAAAGATATAGATGCAGAAGTATTTAGGTACAGTGTGGTCACAATCACCTACAGGAATCCTAAATTAAAGATTTTCTTATCAGGAATCTGAGTGGCAAGAAGAATGATACTGTTTTCCAAATGATCCAGAATTGCTGGTGACAGTTCGGAAAAGGGGGAAAAAAATCAGAAGTGATGGGATAGAAAAATGTCAGCTTGATACCTCCATGTCCACAAGACTCTGCTGGAAAGAAAGACAGGTGTTTCTGGCCTATACAGAATAGATGTTGAGGGTGCACAGCAACAAAGAGAAGTCTTCAGCATAGAGGCAGAAGTTGAGCTAATGTTGTCTCAAGGTAATCTCATCCACAAGGCTCAGAAAAGAAACACAAACGACCAAGGGCATAACCACAGACAACAATTACCAAAAAGCTTCACAGAGGAGGATCCACCAAGCAAATTGCTGAGGAGGCAGAACCTAAAAAGGACATAATCAGAGAACAAAAGCAGGGACAGGACTGCAAGAACAACACTGGGGACATGAGGCAGCTGTCAGCTAAAGCGAGGCTGAGGAGGCAGGGCAACTTGTAAACTTCGATGAGGAAGGCATCAGTAAAGATGCTTCCCAGAATGAAGTGTGCAGAGCTGGACTGGAAAAGGCACGGGTGTGTTAGAAAGAGCCACAACAGCATGTTGAGCAACAAGAAAGAGAGTTGCAGAGGGTACCTAAAAATGCAAATGTAATTGGTAATGGCCTGGCCTTTTTTCAAGCTGGAAGAGATTCAAGTCACCTTATGTTGGTAGCAAAACCAGAGGAACAAGAGGTGAGGGTGGACACTAAGCAAAGAGATGAAAAAGCAGTGGAATGATTAAGATTGAGCAGGGCAAGCGGAGGGGTTACGAAAAGAGAGCAGGCAAAGAACTTTTGCCTTTGCTGGAGAACAGAAAGCTTGTAACAAGGGAGAAGAGAGCACAAGCACTGAAAAAACATCTTCTACCAGTCTTCTTTTCAAAACCATTGCCGAGTTCCTGCGCAGAGAGAGAACTGGAGGGAGGAAAAAGGGAACCCCCCAGGGACAAACCCAAGCTGGCAAAATCCTCACTGGTGCTGTGGAGAGGGACTGCAGTCAAGCTGAAGGGACCCCAAGGCTACCATACTACCAGAACCACAGGAAACCAGCCTGGTACTGAGCTGTTGCCATCAGCTCAAAGCCAGCTCAGGAGCACCTTACAGGAATGACAGAACAGATTCTTTTATTATTTCACCAACAAGATATAAGACACAGCAGAAGAACATACATACTCCTGAATTAAACGAATGCTGGAATGATGCTTGGCATGCAGTTAAGAATCAAACATACCCCCAAAGTATCAATTGTATAAATTATGTTATTTTGATGTGTGCACAGCCTTGCTCTTAAGTTGTTAAGAAATGTCAGGTTTTAAGTCCCCGCCCTTATATGGCCTTTGGGAAACATTAATGTTTCACTCAACGAACATTTATCCAACATAATGAGAGCTAAAAGATGCAGGAATCATTTGGCAGACTGCACTATTAGATGTACTGTTCAGCCACTTCCCACTTTTCTCCAGGCTCACTGTTTTAAGGACAAAACTATCTCTAAAAATTAGTAAGAGATACACTAGAGAAGTTTTAAAATTAGTGATCATTGAGAGATTTCCAGATATTAAAATTGAATAGAGTAAGTTTATTTCAGAGAAAAATATCTAGTAAGTCCACCATGTTCTTTCCTTGGAAAGGAAAAAAAAAATCCTCCCTTATAAAGTAACCAAATCACTTTTCTGCTTCATCAAAATTCTGCTTATGTTTACATTGCTTTTTCTTCCTTGGAAAGTTAGACAAGGCAACAGTCCATCAGACAAGACGAAAGATACAGGGGCATGGTTCCAGGAAGTGTAACATAGAATTGTTTCAGTCTTATTGCATTTGCCTTCTGAAAGCAATCCAGGCCGTATTTAAGTAAATACTAAATTACTACATCCTTATAAACTGTCAGATTTGCTCAGTGCCCATGATTCAAGAAACAAATAGGTATTTCCCAAAATGCATGGCAGTCCACTTAGGAGGAGATATTTCTAATTTTCTTTAGGAGGGAAAGGAAGATTTACATCCTCCTGTCTTTTGTATCAGTCGTGCAAGTCTTCGTTAAGGATGTTTAATAACATCTTTTCCTCCTTTTTTCCTCCTCCACATTTTTGATGCATGCACTAATCAGTTACAGAACAACACTGCAACTGTGATATATAAGGGAGCAAATTCTAATTGCTGGAGAGCAACAACAAAACTTTAATTAACCACAGTAAAACAAGAACTTGAATTTAAGACAGCGTGACTAAAACACTAATAAAGCTATCCTCATCTCTGAATTGCTGATACAAGTGTCAAGCATTCCACTTCAGATTAAGTATCACATGCCTCTGA
The DNA here is from genome assembly GCF_000696875.1 of Nestor notabilis. Classification (NCBI taxonomy): domain Eukaryota; kingdom Metazoa; phylum Chordata; class Aves; order Psittaciformes; family Psittacidae; genus Nestor; species Nestor notabilis. The sequence continues at coordinate 11,014 of NW_009914740.1, forward strand.
TGTACAGAATTCATTTGTATGCTGTATGCACATAGAAAAACATACAAACTAAGCTGTACAAATCCATTTTTAGCAGAAAACATTACTTGTTATGCCTCTTAAATATATTTTAGCAGCTTAAATATTAATTATTATATAAGAGGATTGTTCCTCTATAGAACTATCTACCTACATTCAGTTAATAAACCGCAAAGCATCTATTTCACTGCCTTTGAAGTATAAGAATGTTGAGCTCCACCATCCACTTGGTATACTTGGCCAAGTGTAAGTAATACTGGCAAATACAATGAGTTATAAAGCGAAGACTGGTAAGACTAGACAATGTTGATACTGATGCCATAATTCTTGCTTAGCTTTCAATCTTTTAAATCCCGGGGGCACACATTTTGGTTATGTTTAACAACTGCTCTGTCAACACAACAGTATCTTAGAAAATCAGTTGTTCACAGAAAGGTGATCCACTTTTCCTCAGTACTGAGGCTGAATAAGGTAGAGTCTACTTTTCACAAACAATCATCATCATAGATCAAATCTTGTGCTAGTAAAGCCTACCTAAACCTCTCTTGACACGTTTGTTTTACTTGCTAATGGCTAGAAATTTTTGATCTGCCATTCTATAGAAACAGAAAATGAGCAATGCTCCCGACAAAAGGCCAATCAGTCTTACTAAGAAGCAAGTTGCAATTAAAGCCTTCCACACAGTGGCCACAAAACCCAGACAGAAAATATATGCAGGATCAATTTTTTTTTAACTGAACACCAGACTGATTGTACAACCCTGTCCTAGAGAAGGCAAGCAAAATGGAGCTAGCACTGTACTTTATAATATATTCATGGAATAGCACTCAGAAAAGGAAGTGTTTAGCCATTCACAGACAGTGATCATATTATTAACTAAGTCTCTCCAAGCTCTGGATGAAAGCAGAAACTGATGCTCTGTTTTCTTTGAGACATTTTTGCAAGTCCAACCCAATGCACTGGTGGGACATCCACTCTGGGCACTCACCCCACAGAGCTGCACTGTTACACCTAACTGAGAGTTCTGGGCAAGAAGTTACGATTTGCCTGTGCAAAACTGGGTAGAAAAAATGGCAGATCTAGCTGGGCTAGATTTAACACAGTGTATCAGATGGTCAGTGTCTGATGAGTATTCAATAATATGCATTATCAAGGCATGATATACTGAATTTGTTTCAAGAAGACTGGACTTGACTATTTGTGTAAAAACAGGGTAATGTTGCAGCAGCCCTCAGTAATGGTGCTAAACTGAAAGCACAGGCAACATCCCCTCACACCCGGAGACTGTGGCCAAAGACCCACTGTCTTGGCTCATACCTGTTTTCATGCAGCAACAGCCAGAGGGGGAAGATGGTAATTCGGTCTCTTTGTTCACTCAGTTCTTAATCTCTCTGTTAAGACTGACAACCGGGGAGACCATTAGTGTCAGCTATGCTGGGACTTTCTGTTATTAAGGCTATTTAAGCTTTTCCAAGTAAATTGCATGTGTCAAACTAACATCACACAGTGATGGGCAAAAATGCCATTACACAATTGCCTTCCCTTTCTACTGATCCACCCATGAGCAAGGGGGAAGGGGAAAGAAACAACCCTGGAGACTTCAGCCAATTCTTCGCAGTTCCCTGTTCCTCCCACTATTTTACACAATTTACATCAGTCACTCCCTCAAATTCTTTCACCAAACTGAAGGTTAATGATGGGGTGTGCATATTCCTCTCAAAGCCTTGCAATGGTCACCATGCTGGATACACATCACCTAACTTAAACCTCAGGAAAGATTTGATTTAGATTAGTTTAATTTCCTTCTACAGTCAATGGAGAAAGTGAAACTGCCATAATGCAGTCACAGGATGAGTGTTCCAGGTTCTTTCTCGCCCCTTTGACCACAAAGGTAGCTCACTTCTAATTTTCACACACCTCTACTTAGATGGTGTGAACCCCATACATAACAACGAACTGGCCATCCATTGAAGAACAAACTTTGCTATGTCAAGGCTTTAATTTTCTTACAGAAACAGCTAGAAATTGTGTGTAGTCTTCTGAACTGTAATTATAGCCTTGTGTTCCAATCTGAGGGCCATGGGATTCCCAGCGCCTTTTAACCACTATTCAATTATCTGTCATTCAGCATCTTTAAGCAGCAAAGGCATTCCTTGTGCCACTTTGAGTATATCTAATCTTACACATGCAAACCATTAAGTATGATTTTTGACCCTATTAAGCCACAGAGAATTTGCTGTTAATTTTGACAGCATTTGAATCTCACTCCAGCTCCTGATACCCAGAGAACTGTAAGGCTTGGTATTGTTCATATTTACAAATGGATTCAAATCTTTAAGATATTTTTTTTTTCCCCTTGATCTCTGAATATAAGATCTTTCGGGGATCTTGGAAAATTTAATCTGCAGATCTTCTCCATCTACAAAACAACACCCTGAATAATTCTTTCTGCTGGGTGCAGTGTCTGCTATTTAAAATCCATACATGTTCTTTGAAGCGAACAGGATTGCCAGCCTGTGATACAACTCCAAACCATGAATTTAAAAAACAACAGGTCTTCTCAATCCAAGTATGTGTTCACCTCAGTTAAGGCATTTCTCCATTGTGTCTTCTGTCCCCCTTTTTTGCTAGTTTCTTTACTGCTTTCCAGAAGGAAATCAAATGAGAAAAGGGAGAAATACTAGAGGGGAAGCTTAAACACATAAAAGTTAGTGAATTTGAAGTTGTGGCTGTCAAACGAATGTTCAGCTAACTGCACAGTCACTGCAAGGCACACACATTAAAACCAGATGGTGTAACTGTCTACAACGCACAGAAACCACAGAACTGTTATGGTTCCTGCAGGAAAACGTACCTTTATATTTATGAACTTGCTGGCTTAGTTTATTCTTCTCTGTTTAAATTCTTCATGATGAACGTAACTAGCTGCATCACTGTTTCATTAAGTACTGTGACATTTTAGCTAGACATTTCAAAGAGATTTATGCCCCTCCATCCAAAAGGGGCAAAAAGAGAGGCAAAGATAAACAAAGGGCTGTGAAGCAGTATGACCGTGGGAATGAGGTGCACTCCACATGAAAACAGAAGAGCTCTTTAGATAACAACAGAAGTGCTAGCCTACAAAATATCACTTATTCAGTTGTCTCTAAAATATGGGGAGGTTTAGGGAATTAATTCAAATAAATGAACAAATTATCAAATTTCCCCTCTAACCTATGTCTCTCAAGTGCAGAACCTGATGTCTGCACCTCTCTCCCTCACCACTATTCTGGAACCCAAACCACCACCCTGTGGGGCAGACAAGGAATGGGGAAGCATATCCACAGCTATCCCAACCCCATCCCCTTCACTGACTGCAGAGCACGCTTATGGAAACAGAAAGAGAGACAATGCAGACTAAGCACTTAATTTAGAGATTTTGAACATTCCTCTGGAGCAAATACCTCTCTTATGTAGTGAGACACTGGAAGAGGTTGCCCAAGGAAGTTGTGAATGCTCCATTCCTGGCAGTGTTCAAGGCCAGGTTGGACAGGGTTGGAAGTTTTCCCTGCCCAGGGAAGGTGGGTTGGAACTAGATGATCTTAAGGTCCTTTCCAACCCAAACCATTCTATGATTCTATTCTATGATTTCCATTCACTAGAAGAGAGTCCAAGGTAGACAGTTGGGCTTAAGAGCCAAATGTCCAAATTTGAATGGCTTGATGTTTCACCAACACCTGAAAGACTTCAGAAAATGACCTGCTTATCTTTCTCACATTCATTCTAAATCACTATGTCTAAAATGTATTAACAAATACAGGAATTATTTTCCCTCTCCTAACATAAACTAAAATGCATACTTTTCATGTATGTATGTGAGGACACTGGATTAGTCCCATTTCTGGTTTGGATATTGAGACCCAAATACGGGATTCAGCCTCAGTGGTGGTTCCCACAGCACTGCCACTGCTGACTCGTTTCCAGTCTCCCCATAAGAGATCCAGCCCAAAGTAGATGCACACATAACATCTGGACAGGCAGACACATCTGCCCAAAAGTACATTCTCTGTACTTGCAAACGAATACCTGTTCAGCGCACTGCCTGCTTCCCCATCTGTGGCAGGAATAAAAGGAAAACACGTTCAAAATCAGGCAACACAAGTCAATAGCTACAACAGGGATATCTGCAGAACAAACCCAAAAATATCCCAAAGATTTTATGCTTCATTTGTTCTCCTGAGAGTAACCAATAAGCAGACTATTTTGTGGTTAATCCATTAGATCTCGATAAAAAGAATACATGTGATGGTGAAAACTGTGAATAAAAAGATTTGCTTCTTAAAACAATATTGTCATCAGCTCCAATTAAAACACCAGAAGGAGGAAAGAAAAAATAACAGGACTTGAAAATAAAACATTAAAAAAAAAAATACACGCAATTTCAAGTCTTGTGGGTTTTTATACACCACCAATTACTTTACAAGGTCTTATTAATGATGTATGCTCTGAACATACATTCCTGAAGTACAGTCAAGAGTCATTCTTTTTGTTAAGTCATCTGTGCACATGAAAGAAAAATCAAGAAACCCAAGAAAAACATTTGACATAAAGGTCTCTTACCACAAAATTTGTCAAAGGTTTTAGTCTTTAAAAATGTTTAAGGAAGCTTAAAGGAGATACTGAATGATCCCTGTACTCTGTTCACCTGTAGAGCAGGGTAATTTCCCTTTCACATTCAGATGAGGATCAAGCCTCTATTGACTTAGATGGTGTAATAGATAGTGAGATAGATGGTTTTGCAGAATGAAAGAGAAAGAAGGAAACTACGTAGCTCTGCAGTTCTTTGTAAGACTTTTCAATTTACTGATAAAAATCAAAATAAGTGTGATGATTTTAGATGCATAGAAAAATAGACCACAGAAAAAACCTATGTGGAATAAAGAAGCCAAGTACTGAGAAATACTCTGGTTCTCTGCCATCTATGCAGGTCTTAAGGTTTTCTGATTGCTGCATGGCATGTAGTAGTTAATGAAGAAATTTGATTCTTTATTCAGCTGCTACACAAATTCTTATTAAATGGAGCACACACATACTTCTAATGCCTAATACGAAACACTTAAAAGAACAGCATTCATTAAATTGGTATTTCCAAATCAATTAAAAAACCTTCAAAGGAATAAAGACCAAAACAGGAGCAGAAAGTATTTCTCAAATGAAGCTACACATTGCATAGCAAACACCTGCACCATTGCACCTGCAAGTTCCAAACCCAAAGTTCAACCAAGACAGAAGAAAGCAGAGATCACAGCACAGGTATCATGCCCTCTACCAATCACCTACTATGGAGCAAAACCACCTTCTCACCAGAAAAAAGAGTGTATATGTTTTTGCCTGTATAGCTATATATGCATGGTATTTCTCCTGTTAGACACTTGCATCAAAATACATGAGATACTGTAATTGCTACCTGCAAATGTTTACAAGTGAATTACAGAAAGGACCATTCATTATGAGCAGGAGGGAGAATATTTCTGAAAGACAAAAAGACTTTACTCCCTTGCCTTGCTTCAGAGCTGACAGTTCATCCAGGACATCTTGGTGGAGAGTAGGCACCCCTGACGCTGTGGGATCTTGAGAGCAGTTGCTCCTGTCCGTGCAAGGTCTCCTCTTAATGTCTGGGATGTTTCATACCTCACTGCCTTCCACTTGGTTTCCGAACAGGCCCACAATGCATTATTCCCCACCCAGCAACCCAGGAAAGAGGAGGGGGAGAAGGAAGATTTTATTTATCCCAGTTTGATCCCCTTTTCAGTAATTTGGGCAACAAAGAGCTCTAGCTCCAGTGTGGGGAAGAAGAGCACATCTCCTGGTGTGCCTGATCCTGCCACAAATAAACCAACTAATCCCCTTCTGAACTACTTGAGTCCCCCAAAGCAGTTATTTTAGAAGATGGACAAAAACATCAGCCAGTCTGTATTATCCATACCCAGACATATCCGTAAGGCTCTTGGATAAACTCTCATATATTGCTTTCACGCCCTCACTGACAAACACATGCTCAGAGTCACCTCTCAGGGGTGAGCAGATGTGCACAGGTTCGGATCCCCAGCAGCAAGAGCCAGCAGTCCCTGGCTACGTGAGGCAGTTGGCACACAGAGCCAGGACTCAGAACAAACAGCAACAGAGAGGAGGAGAATGACAGGGAAACATCACAAAAAAAGAGAGCATGCAGGGTTGCTGATAAGCCTATGGCATCTTTGGAGCTGCAGAGGCAAGAGATGTATGCTGCTCCTCTTGTGAAAACCTTCAGTAGAGCCAGGCTTTTAAGAAGGCAGACAAGAAATTTGGTTATAGCTGCTGTTCACCGAGCCTCAGCATCACCAATATAGAGCGCAGGAGGGAAAAGACAAAGTTCCTACCCCAACTTAAATTTTGTTTTTGAAGTTCAGTCCTTTCTTGTAACATAAAATCATAAGAAAAGGAAGCAAACAACTCAGCTGCCAAAAGCTTGCCTAATTAGTGGGAATTTGTTTGCCTCACATTTCCTGAATTCCTTTCTCTTTGCAAGACAACTGACTAAGAAATACTCCTTTCCTCAAAAAAAGCACCCAAGCAGAATAAATAGAACAACTAATATAAACTGGCAGCTGTAAATTAATCTATATAGTAGGCAGTCTGGAAGGCTTTGTTCATCCCGACGGCTTTGTTGGCTACAAGCCAGAGGAAACAAAAACAACCCCAAATATTCATTCACATCCGCAAACTGTTCATTAACAGCAGCATTAATACTTAATCTCACCAGATGCTGGGATGAAACAAGCATCGCAGTCTGCACACTCAAGTGCTGTGGTGCCAGACAAGAGCTGTTATTGCGCTGGCACAATCATCTGAAAAACAAGCAGATGTGCACGCAGGCGTGCACGAGCTAGCAAGGGAGCAAGTCAGGTTCTTCAGTTGCCGCCTAAGTTCCTTCCAAGGCTGCCACACTTTTTAAACTGGTGTCATTTGAGCCTGTTGCACACAGATTATAGACGAAGTTTATGTTCTGTTTCTTTAAACGGACATTTGTGCCCCCAATCCACACTTACAAACTTTTAATGCAAACTTGTTAGTGATTATACTTATTTTTGTCATATTTATTCTCACGTTTTTGTCAATTTAAACAAGGACCAACAGAAGAAAGGACTCAATTTGCACAGTAAAACACCCTAATTTATAATTTCCTTGGTAAGGAGAAACAAAATAGAGCTGTTCTGTAATAGCTAGTATAGCACTATGTTATTAAGTGTTTTTTTCTCAAGCCTGTCTCAAGCTATTACATCTTAATCACTGTCAGCTATAGAAAAATGTTTATCAAAACCTCTGCAGAATAGTTTTAGAACTACTTTTTTAACACTGAACTGGGAATGAGAATGAAAACAAAGGTGGATGATTCTAAATGTTTTTTATTTGCCTCACAGATACATTACCCAACACAAAAATATATTGTAACCATCAACACAATTAGAATAATACATTCATTTGAACCATCCAGATCTAAGCTCCTTCTGGGTTCTTCAGAAGAGAATGCAATGTCACTAAAAGCAATTCTTTTTTTTCCCCTCTCTCTTGATTTATGGTGTGATTTGGAGGAAAAAAATCATTATATATAACTGCTCATATTACATACTGCAGTATGCAAATATCGTGTGGAAACCCAATCAAAACAAATCACAGTCCTCTCCTTCACTGCCATTTAAATGTATTTCATCCAGAAAAGTAACCTCTAGCTGATTACTTGCAGCAGCAGCAGCAAGAGCATGTCACAGCTCATTTGCCAAAGCCACAAGAATGGAGTGCATCCTGTGCTGAGGATGTACACTCGTGGAAATACCCTCAATACAAAGGTCTGACTTTGGTTTCTTGATCTGTAGCACCACCGCC
>NW_009914741.1:0-241 GCF_000696875.1 Nestor notabilis
CGGCCGGGGTCCCGGCGGGGTGCGCGCACAGCGTCTGTATGGTGTCGGACTTCTTCTACCCCAACATGGGGGGCGTGGAGAGCCATGTGTACCAGCTGTCGCAGTGCCTCATCGAACGGGGCCACAAGGTCCTGGTGGTCACCCACGCCTATGGCCAGCGGAAGGGCGTCCGGTACCTCACCAACGGGCTGAAAGTCTACTACTTGCCCCTAAAGGTCATGTACAACCAGTCCACCGCAAC
>NW_009914741.1:272-19817 GCF_000696875.1 Nestor notabilis
TCCATAGTCTGCCCTTGCTCAGGTACATATTTGTGCGGGAGAGGGTCACCATCGTCCATGCCCACAGCTCCTTCTCTGCCATGGCCCATGATGCCCTCTTCCATGCCAAGACCATGGGACTGCGGACGGTGTTCACGGACCATTCCCTCTTTGGGTTTGCGGACGTCAGCTCGGTGCTTACCAACAAACTTCTGACGGTGTCCCTGTGCGATACCAACCACATCATCTGTGTCTCCTACACGAGTAAGGAAAACACAGTCCTGCGAGCAGCTCTGGACCCTCGGATAGTCTCTGTCATCCCCAATGCTGTTGATCCCACCGACTTCACTCCAGATCTGTCAAGGAGGGACGATACAACAATAACAATTGTGGTTGTCAGCAGACTTGTATACAGAAAAGGTAATGGGGGATAAAATGTAAGTTTATTTTGGATGTATTTTTCTTTAAGGTATGTTAAGAAAGGTCTTGGTTGGGTACCACTCGTGCTGTGTCTGGTATGGAATAGACTTTAAACAGGAGCTGGAAGGTGGCAGTTCTGTGCTTTTATGAAAAAAAAAGCATTCAAGAAAAAGAAATGTATGTTTCAGTTTGGGCCTGTTGGGTTCTGAGGTATATTTCTTTTGTAATATTGGAGATATTCAAAACTGAAATGTGTAAAATGGAAAGTTTGGCTTACAATGGAGGGGATGTGTTCTAGGCCCTAATTTATATATTCTGTTCAAAATATTTTTAACTGTTTTTTAATTAAGCAACAGTGACTTAAGTGATTTGTTTCCTAATAGATCACAAGTCTTTTTCTCAGCATTTTGTGTTCAGTAGTGTAACTGTCCTCAAGAGTTTAACTTTTTTTTTCTTCTTTTGAATATATAGCAGTAGGTTACGTCATGATAAGTTCTAAACGCAAATGCAATAATGTCTTGCCCTAAATTTTCTATTCTTAGGTATAGATTTGCTTAGTGGTATAATTCCTGAGCTCTGTCAGAAATATCCACAGTTACACTTCTTAGTTGGAGGAGAAGGACCAAAACGAATCATACTGGAAGAAGTCCGGGAAAGATACCAGCTACATGACAGGTTTGTTCCGTGCATGTCTATGACTTTGTACTTTAGGGGTGGGGAAGACAACAGCAACACCCTTTCTGCCTACCTCCTCCCCCTAAAAAAAACAAAACCAAAAACCTGAGGCTGAAGAAGATGAGAACTATTGAAGGCAAGGCAGCTAGACCAGATGGTAACTGAAGACTTAAAGTTGGGCTGTGATCCTGAAAGTTAATTAATAGAAATAGACCTTGTATGAAGTTTCACTTGAGTCAGAGAAAAGCTGACTTAGACATAACTTTATCATATTCCTCTCTGAAACTCTGCTGTTTGGATCACAAATTACTATATGGTGTAACATGTTAGATAGCTAGTTCGTGTCACAGCAGTGCCTGTTTGTGAGGGTGACTGCCAGTAATTTATTTTATTATTTCAATATGAATCTCTTCAGGGTAGTGCTTATCTAGTGTGTCTTCTTAGGGTACTGCAAACATGTTCCCTGGTGCTACTGTGTTATCAAAATATTTCTATAATGCATATGCATATGTGTATTTTTTGGGTTTTTTTTTACTGTTCAAAGACAGTTTTATGTGGCAAAGACAAGGTTCTTGATTTTCCATTTCCTTTTCTCTGTCTTTTGTTACTTCTTCTGTACTTCAGTTAGTGATTCCTCCGATAAAGTTATTCTTATTCCACTTTTTTCTGTTTCACAGTATCCAAAATAATAGATCCTGATCATTGTATGCTAAATACTTCCCCCCCAGTCTGAGATTAATCAGACCTCACATTGAAATTACAGATAATACCTCTAAACAAAGAAAGCGTGACAAATCTTAATAATTAACTGCATGAAGCTCTGTTCTCTTACAGAACTAGAAAGCTTAGTAGCAATGTTTTGAAGGTGGTTACCATTAAAACAAGCAGAGCAGCTTCAGAGCAGCTTCTCCCCCCAGCTTTATTTTCAGAAGTTTCTTTTAGTGTGAAAATAAGAAGTAGAATCTTTTGTTTCCTCATTGCTGAAAAAATTTAGAGAAAACAGAATGGAGGCATCTGTATTACTTCTCCCACTGTGTAAGTGTAAACCATTGGAATATTTTTCAGAATGTGTGTAACACTATACAGTATTATTACAGTCCAAATCTAGTGTTCATCTCTCTCGCCTTTGTACGCAGGGTACGTCTCCTAGGAGCCTTGGAGCACCAGGATGTTAGAAATGTCCTAGTCCAGGGACACATTTTTCTCAATACTTCCCTCACTGAGGCCTTTTGTATGGCAATTGTGGAAGCAGCAAGCTGTGGTTTACAGGTAAAAAAAAAAACAAAAAAACCCACCACTCAACTGTCTAGAATGCATGTATCCATTTTAAACAAAGTTTGTGATTAAATAGTATGTGCTTGTAACATCTGATTTAATCTGAGGCTCTGTCTTTACAAAGGCGAGCAAATATTATCCCCATTTACAGATCACCTGGAAGCTGAGACAGAAGGGTTAACTGAAACTGCTTAAGCTCCCAGAAGAAACTTGTGCAGAATTGGGAATAACATGTAGATCTACTAACTCTCAGTTCTCTGAACTAACCAGACTGCCTCTCCAATATACTATTTTGTATGTACTCCTTTACAGAGTTTTGGGGTAGTTGATGTTCGTGAAAGTTTACTTTGACCGTACTTTAAGAGGAACTGTGGAAAAATGGCTCATGAGCATGGGTGACTGGTCAGTCAGGCATATTGAATTACCACACTAAACCATTGTATTAGAACTGCTTTCTTCCTGCACCAAGAACTGACATTTGTTTTCTTACATTAACTGAGGATATATTTGCCTTACCATATGGGGTGTCAAGATAAGCGTTGGAGAGAGAGAGAGAAAGCAATAAAATCCCTTTCTGGCTAATTGACAGCTCAGACTGACAACTCAAAAAAGTTAAATCAACAGCCATAAAGAGCTTAGTTTCTCACGTTAAATATAAAGAAACATGTTTTAAAAAAGTCAGGCTGAGAAGAATACCTAATATACAAGAAATATAGAAAATGCGAGGGACCTTTTTTTACTTCAGTGTCCTTTGACAGTAGTTACTACCTGGTTCTGGTAGTTATTTCCCTCTCATCTGTTTTACTCTCTAGAGCTAAGGAAGTTCTGCAGTTTTCTTATTGTTGCCTGCTGTTTAGACATAATTGCATAACGTGAGTCTTAGTATTTCTTAGTATTCATCTTATTATTAGAGATGTGATTTTTCCCTTTAAAAACAGTACTTCAGATTAAAATTACTGAACTTTAAAAGTAATTCTTGTAAATGTTCAGTAGCCTAGAAAGCATAAACCAAAGGCAGATGTGTTAAAACTGTCCTCTCCATGTAGACGTAAGTTTTTGTGAGGAACTGTGGAGAGAAAGTCCAAAATCTGGTTACACATTTAGTTGTGTACTGTGACAGACACGTTTAGGGAAGATGTCTTGTAAACCACTCATTAGACCAAGTCTTCTGTTTTATCATGCTACCAAAGAGTCATTCTGAACATCATTAGAGGTAATATGCTATGCTAGGTCTTTTCTAAGGCCTAGACCATTAGTTCGCATACAGGTAAAATTCCCAAGAATGGTATTGGTCTTTGCCTTCATGGCAACCACTCATTGTATTATTTTTTTCCTATTCTTAAGTGCTGCATCTAAACAGTTTAATAGCAGTGTCATCACTCAATTTTATTATTTTACTGTTATGCAGCATATATGCTATTTCTTTTGTTTCTTTCAAAGGTGGTGAGCACAAGAGTTGGTGGGATTCCTGAGGTGCTTCCAGAAGATCTCATTATTCTCTGTGAACCCTCTGTGAAATCTTTGTGTGATGGATTAGAAAAAGCTATTGCCCAGCTCAAAGCAGGAACACTACCATCTCCAGAAACCGTTCATAATAAAGTAAAGACCTTTTATACATGGAGGAATATAGCAGAGAGAACCGAGAAAGTATGTAAAATCACCTCTATTAAATTCTCTTAAGTACATTTTTGAAACAGCTGCTTCTTTGAAACATTACTATGTACATTCTCTATATAACCTTTCAGAGTAATTTTTCAGTTTTTTTTCTGTCAAACACACATAGTTTAAAGAGGTTCAGAAAATACTTTTTCCCCCCAGATACATCCCTAGACAGGTGGGGTTTTTTCTATTTGCATTTTTTTCTCTGTCATAACTGCTGATTAGTATTCTGAGGAACAGCCTAAATCTTCAGTTAAATTTCTACTCATGGTTTGGTTTTGGTTTTGTTTGTTTGTTTGTTTTTTTCCCAATCTTCACATTAAGAATCTTTTCTGGCATGCTGTACAAAATGTATGAAAAGGTAAAGTTCATGGCAAAGTTTTGTCTGCCACGTGTTAACAAGTGGGTTAGAGTTATGAGAGGTAGTTTAGTGCCGGTAGGCTGAACATAGCTGAATTTACATAAGCTATGGATGTAATGAAAATAAATTATCAGACTTCTGAAATCGTATTTCAGAATTAGAACCACACTTCAGTGTAGAAACTCTGCTGTAAGGGAAGAATGTTAAGCACAGTAATTTTATGCATGCCTGTGGAGATCTGTTGCTTTGACTTCAGCCCTTATGTTTTAGGCAAGACTGTAGTTGAATCACATGCCTCTTAATTACATTGTAGTGTACTCAGATATATCTCTCTTATAAGTCTCCTTGAAGTGTTGTGTACAAAATGTTAGTGTAATTGCAAGAAGTATGCATGGAACTTAAGTTGTACAAAAGAGAGTTGTTTGTTAGCTTATTGCTAAGTTACCCGTAGGATGAAGTAGGCAGTGTTCTCAACGAAGAAACTTGAAATCTTTTTTGAGATGTGTGTAGTGGGTATTTATGAAACATGGGGCTATATTTTTTCATTTTAGTGGTTGTAGTTAATATGCATATTAGGTCACTATTAACATGTATTTGCTTTTCACATCCATTGAATTTTAAGCATTTTACTAAGAATTACTAGTGTTTCTTTAAATAAAAATCAGTATCCTGTTATGATTTGCTTGATTGTTCGAATACAGGCATCTGGAAGATTGCCCATGCATCTATGAGTTCATCCATCTTTGAAAGTGTAGTGATTGCATGTTCAGACTGTTTTCCTGTGACTGGTGTGAATATAAGATTAGAACCCACTCAATTAATTCAAAAAACCAAAAAATATACAATATTACAAGAGACAAATTATACAGCTTTCCTATTTAATTAAATACTCTTGAGGTCTGTCAAAAAACATTTATTTTCCTTTTTCTCCTTAAAAAAAAAAAGACATTTCTAGAACAGTACTTAAAATCCACAAAGCTTTTTGAGGTTAATATTTGTCCCATCTAGTAGTAAGGAATAGATAATTTATTTTGCACACTGACAACACAGTACTGCCTGTTTTTCACTGTAGAATCAACATCAGTTTAAGAGTTTGCTTTCTGTCTTTTCTTCATTTAGGTGTATGACAGGGTTGCAGATGAAGTGGTTTTACCAATGGATGAGCGACTTAACAGACTTATGTCTCACTGTGGCCCAGTGACTGGGTATATTTTTGCTCTTTTTGCTGTTCTGAACTTCCTTTTCTTGGCATTTCTGAGGTGGATGACTCCAGATTCCATTATTGATGTTGCAATAGATGCCACAGGACCTAAAAGTGCATGGACTAAACAGTATTTTTTGGGAAAAAAAAGGAAGCGTTAAAGAAGATCTTCCAAGCTCCTGAAGTGCTCAAATTGAGAGGAAAGGATGCATCAGTCAGTAAAGATTTTAATGCTTGCTTATAGAGACATTACTCTTAAAATTCTTCCGTTTCTTTCTGAAGTCCTAGAAAGAAACTTGGTTAAATGTACTACCTCAATTTAGGATGATGTTTTAATTTAGTTTTGGATTCATGCAAATTTATGGACATCTCTTTTGCACTTAAAACTGGAAGAACGTGGGATTTTGTATGATTCAAAAGCCTTTGAAACAAAAGTACAAAATTTTTTCAACAACTTGAATATTACAGAAGGTGACTGTACATTGTACTGGTGTTTGAGAAAGCAAAACACAGAAATTATTAGCTTACAGTAGTTTCTGCTAATTCCTCAGATTTACTGTTATTTTTATTTTGAGGCTTATTTAAAAATATTTAATTAGAAACCTAACAAAACACCCGTTTTCTCTCCGAAGATGGAAACGGTACTTGAAATTAGTCATTAAGTCCATTATCATGGTAATGTCAGAGACTTATTTCTAGAAGTTGTGTCCCAGTGACAGTCTTTTGTCTGTGTAGCATTATTATTTTGAAGTTCTTCGCCAGTCAAATTGGATCATCCTGTTGCTAAATCAAAACTCCATAATGCATTTTTTTATATTTTCAGAGGTGCTAAATTTGTCCTGTTCACTTACATGTGTGAAAGTGATGTAAAGCTGATGGTGTTTGTGTCTTTTCTGTTTTTCTTTGAGTTTTTTTTTATTTTCAGATTACATAGGTAAAGGAATTCTATTCTTCAGAGATCACAGCCTTCAGAAACAGCTCAGGCCTGAAAACTCCTCCAGCAGACTATGCCAAAGTGTGAAGTAACGTGTGTGTGTGTGCGCGTGCAGAAGAGAAATCTGTGAAGGGCTTAACAAGCACCATCGTGCTTTCTTGCTCTCTCCCCTCCCACACTTCCTTAGTTTTCTTTTCTTTTTTTTTTCCTTCTTTTTGCTTTCCTCTTACATATGACCAAAATGGCATTTCAGCCCATCCCTGGGAGGGACAGCGTTCAGTGTGTGTGTTTTCTCCTAGACCACATCAGAGTCACTGTTGGACAGGTCCTGCAAGTGAAATCTTGGAAAGGTATCTCCTAAATAGAAATAACCAATAGGTATGCTTTTCATGGGAGGGAAAAAAGGGAAAAAAAAAAACCCAAAAGATGTGGCTTCTCACATCTGTTAGCACTCCTATGTAATGTATACCTGGGACAATAAGGCAGCACAGCACATCAATATGTGAGAGGAGCATTTATTTCATTTATGTCAGTGACCTCTAAAACACCCCCCTGCCTAATGCACTGGGTTAATTTCTTATTCAAACATCACCGAAGACTAAAAATCTTGTGATTTTTATGACTAGTACGTGGTGTTGGACACTGTATTAATATTAAAACTGTGCAATATGAAAATACTGTTTCCAAACCCTTGAAGGGCAGTATTTAAAACACAACTTCTGTCAGTATCATGTTGTTTGTGTAGATACATAGTTACGCTAACATTTTATAATTCCATTGAACATATTTTCATGAAACACGGAGAAGTAATATGAGATAAACTCCATACACAAAGTCTATTTTCTTTTACTAGATATTTTTAGCCTTTGATATGTAACGTACAGTATGCATTGTATTACAGTTTGAATTTTACACACTACATTAAAGGTGCATATAAGCTAAAATGGTGCCACACAGACTATGGATAAATGGGTGGAATTAAGGTAATTTACTTTTCAAAGTTACACCCCTGTCCCCAACATTAAATTTATAACTTTTTAAAAATACTGATTACCATTCCAGAGAAATATTTTATATATTTATAATAATATTCTGTTGGTTGGGTTTTATTTCTTTTTGGTTTTCTACACTATCTACAAACAAATTTTCAATAGGATTGTGAGAATATTTAAAATACTTCTCTCTTTTGTTGTGGAACATTGTGTATTTACAAATAACATAATAAAACCTTGTTATACTCTTGTTTACAAGACAAATTTACAGTTTTATTTAACAGTTTGTTTACCTTTCCATAAAGAATGAATATTTTTCATTAATATTTCGGAACATACAATTAGAAAGTACAGAAATATAGTCCATATTGCTGCTTCCCATCACTGGTGGCTGGACTTCTTGCAAGAAAGATGATTATTTAAAAACATTCTGCACAAGCTGTCGCAAAAAAATTTAATCCGTAACAGGTTTAACTACAACTATACTGTTTCTCAAGTAATGCAACATGTAACTCTTTGCAGGACCGATTAACTTACTAGCCTTGTGCAGAGCAATAAGGGATGATGTCATTTAGTTTTAAAAACCATCAGTGGGTGAAATAAAATAAAATAATCACAGAAATAAAAATCCCGAACAGAGATAATGTATATTTAGAAATGGATAAAATAACCATTTAAATGATCTAAAATGTTTTGTTTGTGCTTATAGGTAACACTTGATCATTGTCAAATACTAGGGAAATGTTACTAAAGAGAGAGTGATACTGGGTACTGTATGGCATAGAGCAGAGACGGTTGTGAAGGAGGAAGGAACACCCAAAACCCACTTATATGGAAGGTCCCCTTATGTAGAAGAGTCTATTGATCTACAATGAAACTTAATCCTGCAGGCACAAGTAGAGGTGGTGTTTCCAATACATTATGTGCAGACACTGTGAATTAAGGTATGGATGGCCTGCTGATAGTTGAGAATTGGATGTTAAACCAGAAGAGGCATCAAGTAAAGTATGACTGTAAGATTCACCTTTAAGACTGTGTTTTAGTGGATGTGGTAGATCTGTAAGAAGGTAAATACACTGTAATGTACTTATTTTTGTGGTCAAGTTTTTCTGCATCTTTTTAAAATAAATTCCTCCCCCCCCCCGCGCGGGGTGTTTTTTTTTTTTTTTTTTTTTTCATTAGTCCTTTATTTATTTTTTTTTTTTTTTACATATATGCTCAGGCTTATAAATAATTGTAAATGTTTGAATGCTCCAGTAAAATACAGATATTATGTAAAAAGATACAAGAACAATCAATCTCAAAATGGTTTTAGAAACTTTTTAAAATTAAAAAACATTTAGGTATTTTTAATGTTTGATTTGCTGTCATTAGACTGGTCTCATCATATTTGCTCTACGTCTTTTATGACAGTAAGTGGCAGGTTGACTTCCACAGTTTTCCCTAAATGCTAGAGCATTGACCTAGTCAGATAAAAGGAGGGGTTTTTTTGTTAAGGGATCAAAACCAAAGGCAAGATACAGTTCTGCATCTGGATTTACCATTGTACTACAATTATGCATTTTTCTTGTAAATGTAAGAGGTAGATTGGAGTGTTCTCAGATTCTGACTTGCTTCAGCACTGGCATAACTCTGGAGTCGATATTTGCACAGGATTCATTGAACTTTAACCATGCATAACCCGGTTGTCTCGTAGATGCTAGTTCTTAAGCTGGCTGTGGAAGTGGGAGGGACTGATGGTGTGTATCTGGAGAAGGAGTCATCCCTGTAGCACATGTGTTGAAGGCAGACAGGGAAATACCTGATGGAATTTGCCATCTTCCTGCTCAGACAGCAGCAGGAGTTTGGATAACCAGACCTTACATGGTGTGATGGGTGGTGGGTAGGTTAGATGAGTCCTATGTCTGCTTGTTTGACAGCAACAGTGAGTCACTATATACATTCCTTTTTAAAGGCACGAGTGTTGTAAGTGTGCTGACCTAAGGATGCAGATGAGGCAAGGCTTGTATGAGAAGTAGTGTCATTTATTAGATCAAACTGATGAAAAAGAGATAGCTTGGCTCTCTGTATATCTTTGTTCTGTTTCTGTCTCCTTTTTTCCCCCCAGTTGTCTTACTTTGAATATATTTGATACTCAGACTCTCAACTATACACATGAGAAATACACTGCTGAAATTCAAGGAGTGTCTAGCATAAGAATAGACCAACACCTCTCAATTTCTTTGAGAAGAGGATCCCTCTAATCCTTATTTCATTGTCAGATGTGACCAGAAGTGTTTGGCATTTCTTATTATTGACTAAAGTTAAGGTGAACTGTAGTGTAAATGAGTTGTTTTCTAAGCTGCACTGCTTTTTCTTCTGTGTTTATTCCTTGCATGTGTGTAAACTAAGGTTATATAATCATCAGCTTTCCAGTTCTTTGGATGGTCTAACTAAACCATCTCATGACATTTTTATTGAAGGATTAATATATTTTCCGGATATTTTGATTTGACAATTTAGTTATTATTCTAGAGTGATTCAAGGAGTAGTTAGGACATCTTGCAGAAGTTCTACGTAAGACATGTTTTTTCTATTGAGGGCTGACCTGTTCAGGCTATTAATGGAGTGGAAGAATCCATGTCATTCAACTTGCTATGATGCAGCCCAAAACAGCAAGGGAGGAAAGATGAGATTCCTGTTTCTGCACTGTAATTGTTCTTTTGTGTTATACGTGTTCTCCTATGTTATGTTGCTCACCTTTCTTTAGTTTCAGGAATACTATATGTTTCTGACTAATCACACCTGATCTTGCTACAGCTTACCTGACTACCACCTCCACCAGTATTAATACCTCCCACCAAGCTGTTCAGCTGTCTTCCCACTGATGATTTTTTTCAATCCACTGCTGTAATTTTCCTAATGTTCATGTACACTAAGAGCAGATGAAGAGATTACATGAACTTTTCTCAAATGATTCCATCATTTAACTTAAAATCTTTAGTTGTCTTGTTCTGAAGCCAGGAGGGTGATTTTGCTACCACACAAATAGAGTTTGTCCTTCTGTAAGAGTCATATTTCTGTGACTGCTTCCAAGTGGGCAAACTTCCTCATGGTATTTTAGACCACCTGGAGATCTCTTCAGTATTACTGTAATTTCAGCTTCCTTTCAGGGTGAAAGAATTTCTATGGAAATCACCTGGTTTCCAGTTTCTTGTATTTCCTGAGAGTTGTGTACTTGTACATATCTACCTAGTATCTAGCAGGCTGATGGTGAAAGATCAGTGGATCTCTTTTGAAACCAAATATCTGTTTTCTGGTCTTTAAGAAGGTGCTGTTCCTTCTTGTTTAAGTGCTATTGAGTGCCAGTTTTGTAGATACTACATGATAAATCTTTCTCCATCATTTAGGCTGACCTTTTCTTTGTAATGATTTTTTCTTCCCATTTGTTCTTTTTCTCTGCATCCTGTATTTTACACCTTTTGCTATTCCTCTGGCTTCAGGAGGAGTGTTCTCATTATCTTTTTTTTTTTTTTTTTTTTTTAGGGCTAACTGATCATCCCTTTTTTGGTCCACCTTTGTTTGGTAATTTCTCCTTTTTGTTTCCCAGTTGAGCAAACATAACTGTTTTTCTCTTGATTCCTTAACTGAACTTCTCTTGCCACGTAATCCATGTCTTCAGCTGTCTTGTCCAGTATTAAAGTGACTAAAAATAAGTAGTTTCCCCTTTTGGATTCATAGATGTTGCAGTTTCTACAGGCATATTTTATTACTGTGGAAGGAAAGCTATATGTATATAAGGTGTTAAGTTATTGGTAAAAAGGTAATATATTGGTTTAATTCAGAATTTTAGAAAAATTGGTTAAAAAAAAGGCAAAAAAAAAATTAAAAAAAAAGCTTGAGGATGTTTTTTTCAGTCTGCATGTATCTTATATAGTGTTCTAATGTACCTGGAAGGGCAGAGTGCTGAAGGTGGCGAGATACTAAGCCAGCTGTATTGCTACAAAACAAAACAAATCGAATAAAAAATGTGCAGGGAAATAATTTGCTGTAAAATGTCCTTCTGCATATCCACCATCTCCTTGGGATCTCTGGGAGAGGAGAGTCATCCTGCTCTTTCCAATGGGTGTACAAATTGAAGGGTAAGAGAACCTGGGCAAGGAGGGACTTCAAAGAAAGTAAATCTCCATCCTACTGTGCATATAGGAAAATAGGAATCAAGACAAGCTTAAATGAAAAGGAGACAGGGTTTTCTACATAGATTCAATTAATTACATGCAGAAAAAATACTCTGGTCTCTGTGGAAGCCATGTGCCTTCAGAAAGAAAGAAGAGCAATTAAAGAAAGGCTTTTTCGGTTTCAAATATTACTCCTTGAAATCAACGATGGTGTAAAAATATTTCTATTATTTTAAAACAGTAAGATGCTGAGTGCAAGAGTCATTAATAGACAGCATTCTTTATCCCTGAGTGATGGAAAACACCAGTATGTTAACATGTGTTTCTGATTACAGAACTTCATTTTTTTTTTTTTCCCCCCTCCTAGAATATCTTTGACTTCTTTGCCCTGTCTTTGGAAATACGTGGTTCTATTTCAGATTCTTTCATGGTAATGCATTTCTCTGATATGCTTGCCTTTGTTCTGTATTTGAGTATCAGCAAGGCCTGTTGCCAAGATGGGAAAGACAGAAAAGTAGTCTTTTTGCAGTATCTCGGAACAACTTCTGCAACTTTACCTATGTAGCCTTTGTATATGGAACTGCTACATCAAGAAATAAATGTAATATGGAAGTATAGGCTTCCAGACAGTACGGAAAACATCTATCTAAAAGTTTATTCCAATTCATGTAGGTTTGGAAAAGATCTTCGGTTTGTTTCCTGTATGGCATGGGATGTTCAAACTATCTTATCCTTGGTATTGTTATTTAGTATCAAATAGCCTATACCAAATAAAACCAGAATGTATTTTTGGTAACTGAGGAACAGCAGGTTCTAGAGGGTTTAAAATAGATGACATATGATACCAAGAATAGCCTGGTGCAGCTTAGCGGACCTGAGAAACTATTCAAAGAGCAAACCAAAATGGAGGGCACTTCTATACTCCATACTTTCACTAACATTTATTTTGCCATTTTTGCTTTGTTTTGCTTCAAGCTTTTAATTAAGATTTCCTTGGCTTTGCTGACCCATTTCTATATTGTTAAAGGCAACAGAAAAGAGGCTGCCAGGATAGCAGAAGAGATCTATGGAATAGTTCCAGGTAAAGTAAAAATATGGACACTCTAATATTTAAATGTATATTTGCTACATTTTTTCTAACTTGAGGTTTTAAATTATTGAGCTGCCAAGAAATGAGGGATCTATTGCTAAGAGCACGGGTGGATGTTTTAACTTGAAGTGCCTTCCATTTCTGGGGTCTTCGCGGTGTCAGTATGCGTTGGCATGATTTAGGTGTGCAAAATATGAGCCTCGAACAATTACTCAGCTAGAATGAGGACAACACTTGCTCAAGGCACTATGGTAAATAAAAAGATTGTTCTCAGAAGTAAGGCATTCTTTAGTAGGTGTTACATATGGTTTTACTAAATAGCTAGCTTTACTGCCAAAAAATATTTAGGAAAAAGTTTTAGCATGTTCATTTTCTGAAAGGAGATAATAGGAGGATATTACTAATGACTTTATGAGCCCAAGCCAAGAACCCCTGTTTTGTTAAATCATATATTAAAAATGAATACAGCTAAAATTATTCTGAAAAATATATGTCATGGGAATATATTGTATTTAGTAGACTATTGAGTAGGTCATTTATTTTTTTGTTTTCCAAGTGATTTTACTCTTTTACGTTGCTGCCATAATGACATGTTTGTATGCCCGGTAATTCCACTAAGTAAAATTACACAGTATTTTAATTTTACTACCAATGAGGATTCTTACCAGTGTTTTAACATCATAGATCTTTACGTGACTCACTTGTTGGGCACTTGCTTTGTTGATGAATAGTGACACCATGAACAGGCACATGAACATGAGCAGAACATGGGTGGTGTGAGATAGCCATCCAAAGCAGAGAGGTTAAAATCTGGCCAAGAGAAATACTGCACCAAAGCATTTTTTTACAAAGCCTGTATACACAAACATGCCTGAGTTATTAATTTATTTGCTGTTCTCTGGAATATAATTCCGATGATTTATTACTGTCATTTTTTTCCAAGTGCCTTCGTGCAATAATCAGACATGTGGCAAACGGCATTTTTTTCCTTCATGCTGGTTCTTATCTTATTGAAATTTAGCAGCCCACAACATATTTTTATCTGCAAGTTGCCATTTGCAAAAATCCATTAAGGATAATCTTACAAAACAAGATCATGTGATGCTGTTGCTGGGGCACTATATTGGATTACAGGCGGACCTTCAGAGCCTTTTCTCTTTGCAGTGAAGTAGTGCAGCAGCAGCAGCAGGGCTGCTTAATTTATCTGTAGACATTTAAAACGACGCAGTGTTTTCAGTCATGTCACTCACACCTGGGAAGGGAAGATGTGCCATGTATGGGAACTATATTTGCCACACGTTTCAGGGAGGTAGGTTGCTGTGGCCAGCATGGAAGTATACAGCAGCATGTGTTTTCATGGTGAGGCATGTGCGTGCATACACATGCATTGTAAAGGCATGTGATGTGCGCTTGCACATGCTATACACATAAAAGGTTAAATAATGCACTGTAGCTCTATTGCCGGACTTACATCTGAATCTTCCTGCTATGTAAGAGCCCTGGGCTTTGTCACTTGCAATGTCTTCTGACTTTCTGAACTAAGCTTGCCTATTTCAGACACCAGCATGATGAGGGATGAGGAGCTTTTTGGATGTTTTCAGGAAAGTGTTTCTCAGTCCCTATCTGTTTCCTGTTTTCATCATTTCACTTGGTGTGTGCTACTTGGTCCTTAGGAGCCTGGTCATGTCTTTCCATTCCAGCTTCCTGCTTTAGGAGTCCAGGGACAGCTTCTTAAACAAATGGAAACAAAATTAATAACTGTAGTTAAAACCATAACCCTGTGAGCTGAAGTGCATCCCAGTTCTCAGGTAACAAAAGGAAATTCCCTTGGCCAAGGCTTAGACCTCTGATGTGTCCTTGGTCTCAAGTCCCCAGGGATGTGTTAATGTCTCTCACAGATTTCTTCCTGCCTTGCCTAACACCTGAAATGGAGATAAATCACCCTTTCCATTCTCTCCTGTGTGCAGCATAGCTGAAAAAATTAAACAAGACAAGAGTTTCAGATACAGTGCTCATGGGGCTGCTGTACAACAGAGCATGAAAGCAAACACTGGTATTGCTTCTGTCCTGTGGCACTGTAAATACAGCTGGCCTTTGGAGAAATACTTTCTACATACTGTATCCTCATATGGTTATAAATTTTAATATTGGACAAGTAAATTTGCTTTCTACTTTTTTTGCAGGGATTTAACCTGGGCTGACTTACTGTACCTGCAGGGAGCTAGGCTGAGGAATTCTTTTTCTTGTCAAATGAGTAGATTAAGACAAGAAAAAGGGCAAGCTAGCCTACATGAAGGAGTCTGAACAGTTCAACAACTCAAAATGATTAAGGAAGTAAAGCCTCAGGCAGGATTTATTTTTCCATGTCTTTTCTGAAACCTTCCAGTGAAAGGGAGAATGAAACCTGTTACCTGGTAGGATGGAGGATATTATTTATGAAATTGTCAGTTCAGGAAATAAAACTGCCAGGGACATGCCAGAATTCATTTGATAGACAAGTCACCGCAGTGTCTCCCTGCTATGAGTCTCTTAACAAAGTGCAAGAGATTCTGGAACATGATTTGTGACAAAAGTTTCCTTCAAAAGATGGAGGCTGATACAGTTTTGAATAGAATGTCAGGGCTCTGAAGTCCCTGGGTGAGTCCCAGCAGTGTTAAACTCATTGTCTTTGCTGAAGCATGTCTTTAGCTGTTTTCAAAAGGTCTGCCAAGAAACTTTTTAGGTCCCTTCGTGAGCTCCAGCCCCAGCTTTCTCAGGAGTGCTGAGCCCTCAGATGCTCTGCTGAAACCAATTCATCAAACAGCTTCATCACTGATGCCACATTGATTTCAGTCCTGATCTGAATTTGCACGTAGCTGTTTTTCCCTGTGTTCCTGGGACCTGCTTGTGCTGCTTACCTGAGTTATTTTTTACGCGTTTGCTTTCAGGCAGCTGGGCCGACCGATCCCCTCTTCATGAGGCTGCCTTCCAAGGACGCCTCCTGTCTTTGAAAACCTTGATTGCACAGGTAAAGAAAAGGTTGGGAAGCAGCATAGTTTCTTTTGAATTGCATCTATGTGTTGGTGAGCTGGTAATAGACTGCAGCAGGGCATAAGAAATATGGTTGTATAAATAATATTATCCACACGCACGCCTCTGGGCATGTATTAGTTTACTTAGTTAAGCCCAGCACAGAAACTGTAACAGCTTGTAGCTTGCTGTATGATAAACAGTGATGCGTGGGCTCTTTCTCAATGATAAAGCATGCAAACTGGGCTTGAGAACAGAGACTATATATATCGGCTATTAAAAAAAAAAAATCAATAGAAAGCTATAAAAGTGCATCTTGCTTTATCAAACAGCAAGCATGGTCTTCCTAGAGAGAGAGCTGTCAGCCTGAAAACCTCTGCAACAAATGAAACCAAGAGTTGATGCAAAAGAAAGAGTAGAGGAAAGAATATACTAGAAAGGACAAGAAGCTGGATGTGAAAGTGGGCAGCTGTAAACGGACAGGTTATGGTACTTCCTGCTCTGCCGACCATCTTCCTTACCGTCTTCGTTTAAACTCAATGCCCTCAGCTGGCACGAATGAGCAACTGCTCCCCCACCAGTCAAGACGACTGCAGGGAAACTAGTTCCCTGCGTGTGAGCTGTGTCACTTGCCATCAGATTTTTTATATCCGAGGTAAATAATTTTTGCCAGTGGGGCCACAGCTCGAATGGGCAACGTCCTCAAGGAGTGGAGCTGCTGGTGCGAAAGGCTCCAGTCCAGATATATGTCGAGGCATAGCTGCAGCTAAGAGGTTGATGTTTACAGCCAGTTTTCCCCACCCATTTCCTGATCCCTCTTTCCTTCACCTACTGATATCTGAAGTTTTTTATGGAAAAGGAAACGATGGAAGTTAGGGATGATAAGGAAGGGGGCTTACTCATTCAGGGCTTTGCTGGTTTTCTGCCCCCCTCTATCTCCGTTTATGCTGATCTTACACCATCGTATTAGCAGGGTACCTTGTTATACACTAGATGCCCAATCATACACTGGAGAAGCACCCAGTGTTGTGGTTATGCATCATTTAGTTAATCCACCCTTCTTCTTCTGAGGACATAGGGATTAGGGTCCTCCGTGATTAAAAGAGATCAAGGCAGCAATGTCTGTAGAGACTGAATTGGAGCTGATTCACCACAGCTTGATAAATGTAGGGGTAAAGCTGTTCACAGAGCAGCATAATCATTGCTCATTGCTTTTACTATAGTTACATTACTAACCTAAAATTAAATACAGAGCTATACTTCAGAGAATACGTGGGTCACACAGAAGTCTCTGTCATAGGGCCGTAGCTTTCAAAAGCCAGTGAGGCTTCCGCTCCCCAGGGGATGCCTGGACACAAGGGGTCAATGGGGCATTGGGGTTTTAAAAGAGCTCAAGAACTCACCAGTGCCTGTTCCAGCACCAAAAGAAGTTTCATTTTTCACATACGTTGAAAACAAGGTTTAACATGACCAATGTTTGGCAAACAGCTGCAGTAATATCTATAACTTATTCTCCATTTCATAATGGAAAGGTTTGCTGTTTTGCCTAAGATATCAGTACTTCCTCTTCTGCTTGCAATGACCAAGTTTCAATAGTTAAATACATATATGAACAATGATTGAGAATAGGTCTCCTTATCAGGAGTCTCTAGGAGATATTCCTTTTGAAGGGATATGCTGATCATGAAGTTTGAGACATCTACACAATTAGAGAATGGAATGATCTCAACATTTTTTTCAACGTTTTATCTATTCCCCTGGCACTGATGTAATGCATGGGAAATTTTTGGCAACAGCCTTTACATTAATAGTGCTTTCATATGACTGAAACCCGATTATTTTTCCATCTTTCTATCTGAAAGTGATTACAGGGGGTTCACTTGATGCTCATTGCATTGAGACTGGTACCTTTTTTACAGCGTTACATGGCTCACCAATACTTTTTCCTATCGCGTTTGCTACTGCACCCCAAAAAGTGCGTTGCTGCCATCTTGTGAGCTGTTTCGTTTATAGCACATCAGGTAGAGACCAACTATGTTACAAAATAGAAGACATCAAGAAAAAATGGAACTGCTTCCAGGCCTGTTTTCACACATGGTTAAAAAATCTTAATTACCAGAAGATTTAGCTACATTCTGGAGAAAACCCATGTGACAATTGCGTTCTCCTTTGTGAATATGTCTGTTTTCCATTTGTGCAAGAATAGACCCAAGAACTGTCATCTAGGGAAATACCTGAATTAAGGTATTTGTAAACCACAGTTCTTTCTTCCAGTGTAAAATACTTCCTGGGTGGTCAAATGAGAGGAACTGATTCATGGGTGGGATTTGTCTCATCTATCTTACGGGTTTACCAGGTACTTACTACCTCTGAGTGAAACACTCTGAGCACCCCATACAGCCAGTGGAAGTATTTTTAGGACAGAATTCATCTGACCTACTAGAAACAGCTGGTTTAGCATGGGATGAATCATATCCTAGGGGAGCTTGTTTATCTCCATTGAAGGAGACGAAGGCTCCAGCGGAGCTGCTGATACCCGTGCCAGAGCCGTCCCCATTCAGGGAGGTGAATCCCACCAGCTCTAGCTCCTGGTGCTGGACTTAATAGCAAAGGTAATGCCACCCTTATAAGTTAAAGAAATGCAATGCCTTTCCTGTGATTGACTGTGCATTGTCATAGAAGAAGAAGGCATAGAAATAGAAGGCATTTCTATGCCTTCTATTTCTATAGCAATAGAAAGCGTAGCTTGTCCTTGCTTACTTTAACCCAATCACCAGCTGCTGTCTTTGGGCATGAGCACTGAAGCACTGAACAGCATTAATCCAACCCATGCAGCTCCCCTGGACATGCACCCAGCAACGTGGCTCTCCCCTGCCATGGTCTGACCTCCCTTCGCACCCACTATTGCCTGAGGGGAGACATGTGGTTTGGGCAGTGCTTTCCCCTTACACTTCTTACCCGGCATTGCAGGGTTTCAATGTGAACCTGCTGACAACGGACCGTGTGTCAGCTCTCCATGAGGCCTGCCTGGGTGGCCACGTCGCCTGTGCGAAGGTGCTGCTGGAGAATGGCGCTCAGGTGAGTGCTGGGGTTGCTGGCAGGGATGCAGGCACCTGGAGCAAGGACGCTCCTTCCATCAGTAGGAATATTGGATGGGCTGCCCGTGCGGCAAGGCCAGGATGCAGCTGGACAGAAGTATCATGGGCAGAAACAGGGAAAAATAAGAGAGTGCTGTTTCTGTGGGTGATGGATTTGCCTTTCCCCAGTGACTGCTTGATCATCCCATTACGCTGTTTTGTTTCCCCTCTGTATGTGAAATGTAGTCATAAGTGATAGAAAAGGAAAATAACCTTGAAGAAAATTACTTATCCCCTTCCCTTACCCATAACGATCACTGGAATTGCCTCTGGTTTTCTATGGGATAGTTTAGAAGTCTCACATAAGTAAAAATAGATGTGCTCGAAGCAATGAAACATTTTATCTGCTAATAAAATAACATTTCCCCCAGCTGGGCCTAAGGTAGAATGCATGTTAACAGTGGAGATAGAGGAATGGATGAAATATGTAAGAATATATTTCATTCAGCTTGGTTTTCAAGTGCAATTTATATGGCAAGAAACTGAGCAACACAGAAGCAGGCAATCAAGCTACCTGCAGAAGAAAATGCATTAGCTTCCTAAAAGATATACCAAATTTAAATCCCTTAGAAAGATGAAAGAAAAATCCCTTTCTGCTCAGTTTTGCTTGATTATATTCATATTAATTAATATTTGTATATTAATTAATATTTGTA
>NW_009914742.1:0-256 GCF_000696875.1 Nestor notabilis
AACCATTGGGTGCTACTGGGGTCTCTGCAGGGATCCCACAGATCTGGCTGATCCCTGTCCCCTCTCCCACGAGCAAAGAAGACCCGGTCTGGGTGGGTAGGGGTGTCCTGTGCATTGGTGGTGTGTGCTGGGAGAAACCTCTAGAAGGGAAGGAGCAGAGACTGACCTGACTGAAGGTCCCCAGGAGACAGCACCTGTGGGGGCAGAAGGACAGTTTGTCCCACATGAGAACATGTTGGGGCTCGGTGCCTTGGGC
>NW_009914742.1:299-1418 GCF_000696875.1 Nestor notabilis
TGAGCAAAGGGCTGGTGTGAGCGGCAGCCACGTGTCACCAGCTGCAAGCAAGGGCAAACCCTGGAATGCTGGGAAGAGAGGTGAAGGACCCCGGGCAGCCCAAACCAGGAAGTCCCTGTCACACATGGGCACCAGCCAAGCCCCTGCAAAACCAGTGCCACCACAGAACTGGGGTTCTCTCACCTCTCCCTGTGGCGCCAGGCCGGACAGCAGCGTGCCTACCTCCTGGGCCAGCACGGCTTCCTTCCCCACTGCCAGCTGGGTCACAATCTACCAAGAGACACCCTGAGTCAGCTGGTCTGCCAGACCCCCTTAGATACCCACTGCAGAGTGCTTCCAGGGGACCAAAGTGGTGTCACTGAGGCCCCTTTGCCGGTAAGGATGCACTGCACAAGAGCTGTGCCACAGCAAGCAGAGCTGGGTGAGACCATCACTTGCACTTATAGCTAATAACTGCTCTGAAGCTGCAGCCCTGCTGGTTGCGTTACGGACCTGTTCCAGTTTTTGGAAGGAGCTGGAGTTGCTGGTTGCCTCCATCTGGAAAGCCAGGACACAGCGGAGCAGGGGCCGTGCCTCTGCGTCACCCAGTGCCTGCAGACCCTCGCTCAGCGCCCGTGACAGCAGCAGAGCCTCCTCCAGGTGCTTGTCTCTGCATCTCTTGGCAGTACTCCTGAAACAGAATGGGGTGAGGGATACCTTGGGCTCAGTGGGGATTAGGGTGGGCATGCTCCATCTTAATGTGGATTGGTGTAGGGGGGCCCCAGCTCAATGTGGATGGGGGTGGAGGTGCCATGCCCTGGTGGAGATTTGGATAGGGGGGTGCCCCAGCATGATTTGGATTGGAGTACGGGTGCTGCACCTTGATAGGGGTTAGCGTTGGGGTGCCCCAGCTTGCGATGATCCTCTCTCCTAATTGCACTCAGCATTGCATTGGCGGGGGGTGGTGGTGGTGGAACTCAAAGCTCAGAGGCCACAACCGAGCCCGTTCTGGCTAATACAAGCCCTTGGTGGAGTGGCGGGGGGATGCAGAAAGACCCGAAAAATCCTACGAACTGGTGCCCTGCTGCTGCAGAGCAGGCTGGGAGGGAATGGGG
The DNA here is from genome assembly GCF_000696875.1 of Nestor notabilis. NCBI lineage: Eukaryota > Metazoa > Chordata > Aves > Psittaciformes > Psittacidae > Nestor > Nestor notabilis. The sequence continues at coordinate 1,394 of NW_009914742.1, forward strand.
GCTCTTGCCGGGTACCGAGCCGAGC
>NW_009914743.1:0-8690 GCF_000696875.1 Nestor notabilis
GCTACTCCGGGCGGGCAGGAATTTGCAAGTGAATGAGGTGGGAGGGCAGAGGGGGAGGGTTGTGCTAGGGAGCCCCCCTTCCCCCCGAGAGCCGCTTCGTGCTGGAGGTGGAAAGCAGCCAGCTTCTTCCTAATCGTTGGGTAGTGATAGCAAGAGCAGACTAAAATCGGGGGAGAGGAGGATAAAGAAGAGGGAGAGGCATGCTCCTCTTGTAAACTGTTTGTGCTGTGCGGCTTCTCATCCTTGGAGTCGGTTTTAAGTCCTCTTGAAACCAAAGATGCCCGGCTAGTCTTTTCCCACACTTCCCAGGAACTTCCTGGACTTGATGAATCAAGAATTTCAGTGAATTATTAATGAAGATGACACTTTGTGGGGGTGATCACATGTGACGGTTTCTATGTGAATGAGAAGCAGCGGAAGAAGATTTTCCAGGTGCCTGCCTTTGCCTGGGCCCTCTCCTCCCAGAGGGCTCCCAACTCACGGCGTTATGACTAATCTTAATGCAGAACGAACTGAAATCTCAGCTTTTGCCGTGGGACTCCCGGAGCCCCTCTACACACATACATGTTGTACAGCCTCTCCCCATCTCAAAGTTTAAGCTGAAATAAAGCTTTAGGTGTTATAATCTAAATATTAAATGACAAGATGGAAATTGCCTGTCAGTTTATTATTTACCTGACAACAGGCCACCCCAATTCAGCTGCACAGTGTCCCCTTAAGAATCGCGGCAAATGTTGCAAGAAGCTTTTTGCCATTTGCCTCTCACATCTTCAGTCTTAGGTTTGACCTTTATGATGTATTTTTTCCCCTGCTAGTCAATCTTACATTATCTTTTATTTTTTTATCTTTTTTTTTTTTTTTTTTCTCCTTTTCGTCTCCTTTTTCTTCCCTTCCTCCCTTCCTCCTACCCATCTCTCACAATTTCTGCTTGCTGTATGTCTTAAGGATAGGTCTGTGCTGGCTCTAAGCCACCTTTGTGTCCTCCTGTTTCTGGACCATTTCAAGGCTTTTAGTATAATTTAAATACTCTGAGCACCAGCAATTCAGGTAACAGTTTTGCTGCTTGTGCTGTAATTTCTGCAGTGCTGCAGCACCATCTCCACAGCATAGCTGTTATCCCTGAAACTGGTACTGGGGTCCTTTTTACTACAGTCACTGTGTTCGGGAGTCCTTCTTCAGCACTACAGTGGGCTTGTGAGGACTCTATGACACCTACAAGAGCCAAAGCAGTATAAAGAGGCTGGATTCTGATTTCCAAATGTTTGTAGCTCTGTTAAAGCAAGTCACCCAGAAAAGCCACTTAGGTACCACTGCCATTATCTAGCCATTTTAGTCTTTCCACACAGCTGGATTTTTGCAGCCTGCAGATCATTTTGATTGCTCTCCTTTGATCTCTAGATTACTTTTTTTTTTTTTTTTTGGCAGTGACAGGTCAGGAGCTCAGTGAGTATTTGCAGAGTATTCCCATGAGAGCCTTCTGGACACAGTCTATCTCTCCTTTATGACAGATCACATTTGCAGGCTTTCTTTCTCCCTGCCATATTGCATTGTCAATGTCTGACTCACTGCCCACTCTGACCCTGAGGTCTCCTTGGGCATTATTCATTCCTGGATGTGTCACATTCTGCTTAGCTTTAATAAAGCTGCTTTATTATCATTATTATTATTTCCTCCAACAGGATAGGGTTATTTTTGTCCAAGATGGGTCTTCTGTATTTTTGTCAAAAAAGAAGAGCTAGTACAGGAACTGTTGTGTTCCCCAGAGCACGTGTGTGAGATTTTTATCTTCCCATTAATTATATGAATTTGTGGTTGGCAGTTATAAATCCATAGCTGTGTGAAGAAAACTTTTTTTTTTTCATTTTTAAGGAATATTGTCAAGATGGTGTTCTTCTTCCTCAACCCTCCTGTGTTGACAATTATAATGATATCAGACTTCACAGACTAGATCAGGTCATTAGCCTATGAAGTATTCTATACCTGACACATGAGCTGAAAGAAAGGCTCAGCTAGGGTTATGAAAATTAATCAAGATCAGCATTAGATGAAATCAACTTCCCTGTAATGAAGTAGAAAATTTAAGAAGATTCAAAGGAGGACCAAGTGTTTATGAGTCTAGATAAGACTGGAAAGGAGATAAAACTTATTTTTCAGCTCTTGAAACAGTCTAATATTTGGAAATCAGGATGAGCAGTCCATGTAAAACATACTGTGTCACACCTATCTTGTCTGTGGCTCTTCTCTGAAGCAAGTACTCTGCCCATGGACAGACACAGACTGAATCATCCAGAATGAATAGAATGAATATCCAAAGAGGCAATTTCTGCCTCTGCCATCTCTATGGAATGCCCAAAGCCTGCAGACTGTGACAGAAATGTCCATGAATGTCAGCCACCAGTGCAAAAACAAAATACAGCACAAGCTAGGAATATGTGACAGTTTTTCTCTGAGCTGTGCAGGAGAAATTCCATTTCCAAACAATGAAAGATGTCTATGTGGGATTTAAGGACTAAGAAGAAAAATCCTGAAGCTGGTGAAAAGCCACCTATGGTTCACTGCAATCTTTAGCATCTGTGAAACAATCTGAAGGTCTCACTTTGTAACTCCTCATATGAATCAGACACTTCAGAGTTTTCTTAGCCCTGTTTATTTTACAGAAAAGTGGAGGGATTCATTTTGAATTTATAAAGGGGAAAACAGAGTCTAAGAGAACTTATTTTCACTCTTTTCTGCATTCTTTTTTGTTTGGTTGGGTTTTTTTTGTTTGTTTGGTTTTGTTGGGTTGTTATTTTTTTTTTTTTTTTCTTCTGGGGGAGAGGGTTACGGCTATAGAGGGAACATTCCAAAGAAGAGTATGACTAGAGTCTTGATTATTGAGGCAAAAGGGAAAAATTTTATGTTGAACGTGGTATCAATCAGGTTATGCCAAAATTTAGGCAGAATAAATTGCTAACTTGGTGCCACACTATTACGGATGCTATATACGATCACTATCCAAGTCTTTAAAAATCCACAGTTTAACACTTATGACCTTCAGTGATAATGAATTCCACAGGTAACCATATACAGCACAAATGTTTCTTTGTTTACTTTATAGCTTTTTAATTTCACTGTCAGTTTTATACTAAGTATCAAGAAAATAATGAGCTTCTGGATAGTTTTAAACACTTTTTTTCATTTATTCTTGCTAATAGAATTATTTTTTTAAAAAACATTTTTGCTTTCCCTTGCTTGAATGCCATGTCTCTTAAGTCTCTAAACCCAATCCAATAGACCTATGTGCAGTGATCAAGGATTAGCCAGGTAATTGTAATAGGCTGAGATAACATGTTGCAATTTATCATTCCTCAAGTGAGACATGCTTCTCATAGGACTGGAATTGACCCTATGTGTGTTACTAGTCCTAATCTGTTGTAAATACAAAAGAAACAAGTTAGCTCCAACCACTTTCCTTTTTTTTTTCTGTCCATACTCCTAATCTGCTTGACCCCCGGGGGAGTGATGGTTCCAAGATGGATCCCAGTGATTGCATGCAACCCTGCATTGCATATTTGTTCTTCTCTGAATAGTGTTGAGGCCCCCCAAACTGGAGAAAGCAGTTATTCCAGCAAATCCGAGTGCCTTATTCTAACTTGAGTTTGTTAGGCTTTTAGTCCCTTCTAAAAGCAATAAAGAAAAGCAGGTGATGGCTTGATTGCTTGCTTCATAAGCCACATGAGGAACTACTCAATTTCTGCCTAGTGCATAGATATTTTAAGGTGAAAGAGATTCCCATTGCAAAGTACAAAAGAACAAAGAAGCAAAATTTGCATCAGAGCTTGCTGATTTCGTGGAAACATTATGAAACCTGCCTGGTTTTTCTTAGCTTGCTGTCTGAACCTTTCAGCTGCTTCCCAAGCAGGGAACCTGGAACTGCAAATTCTTGCAGTTTTATGACTTCTTGATGTCTGTCTTTCCCCACTTCAGTGGTGAAAGTCAGGAAATGAAGGTAGTTAGAAAATATTAATAAAATTTTTCATTTATCTTCCAAATAATTGTATTTATTCATTAATAGCGTAGATTTTTTTTTTTTTTAAATTAAACTTCTGTCTTCTTGTCATAGTTGAAGATGAGAATTTATTTTAAAAAGTGTTCTGGTCCAGTCAACTACTGTGCTAGCTACTCCTCTGCTGCTCTGTGTCCATCTGAACTGTTGTAAATAGTGCCATTTTTCTACTAGAATTAGCTATTACTTCTGAATTGAATAATACTGACCATCATGTCCCTCCCCCAGTTTTCATTCTAGTTTCTAGCCCATGTCCTTTTTGCCTAGGGATGTCAAAAACAATCTCTTTTTGAGCAAAACTCATGCTGAAACAGATATTTTCAAAACTGTCATACACCTCTGTATTTCTTACCTTTCCTAATTCCAATGGTATTAAAATATCACAAGAACAGCTGTTGTTCTGTTGCTTGTGGAGTCAGTAATTACAGAATTGTGTTGTGAAAGTAATATGCTAAAAGGTGGCAGGTAAGTTTCACATACATCTAGCTGAGGTATGTTCAGATGAACCGAATCTTTGCATTTGAGGTTTCATCCCTCCCTAGTTGCAAACTACAAGGAAACTGCTGTTAAGAATGGCAGTAAGGGAGTCCCTCACCTCTGAATTAACAATATGTCTGATTGATCATTCCTCACAGAAGCATAAAAATGTCAACATAACAAATAAGACAGGTAAATAGCAGCTAATGCCTTGGGAGTTTCATTGCCTCAACAGGTATATGAAGTTATAATTGCTCTAATCAGCACTCCCACAAGCAGTTAGCTTGCCATAGAAGAGGCCTGAAAGGACAAAAACATTCTTCCATTTAAAATACCACAGAGATCAAATACATCACAACCAATATGGTCTTTAAAACCAAAAGACTGCATCATTAGGATAAGTGAGGAGCCAACACACATCTGATGCATGGGATAGAAGCAAATGGAAAATCAGATTCTATCTCTCCAGCTGAATAATCATCACACAATAAAATCAGTTCATGACCAAATTTCACTGTAAGCCATTTGGCTGCAGTCAGAATCTTATAACTTCCCCGTAACTGATAAGAATGTTATCACTGATCCTCTGATGCTGCTGTTGTAGGAGGTTTTAGTCATAGGCAGTAGTCAGAATCTGTAGATGTTACTTCTTTCCACAGAAGATATTATTGCACTAAAATTAGAAGACAATGCCATTTTGCCAGCTCTCAAATTTTTGGGTGCTCCAGGAATATTTTACAAAGTGCCTAAGTACATAAGTATATTTTAAGAAATATTTTATTTTCTGAAAAAAATCTCTTTAATTTATTGCAGAACCCACAGAACTCTTCTACAGGGTTAGATTTGCTATCAAAATGCCTCACTTTGGCCATGAAACCTATTATTTATTTGTGTGAAGCTGACACTCTTATCAGTCCCCTGTCTGTCTGTATCCATCAATTCTCCCTTCTCTTAGGGCTTAAACTTTTTGTGTAAGTTACCATGGTTTAACCAGTTACTCCTTGCTGCCTGAGTGACAGTAACTGTGTATACTTCCAGAAGGTACAGAACACCATGTAATTTGACTTTGTCAATCCCTTTTCACTGTGGATTGGGCTAGAAAAAATTATCTTCCATTTGTTCCTGGCTAAGAGTGCCTATATGAACAGTTACTATGCTTCAGACGAGATATGCTACTTGCCGCGCAGTAATAACTTGCTTGTGAGCCTGATATGAACATACTTTATATTTTAATAACCTCTGGAGAATTGACTGTCTTTTCTGCCTCTGCTTGCACAACACCCAGTACAATAAGCGAAAAAACACTAAAGTCATGCAAATGATTAACACATCAAAATCATAGTATAATATTCAGTAGTACACACAAACACGCATCCACTCACAGACTTTCTGGCCCAGAGGGTTTGTCACCTAAATAGAGCTGAAAGGTAAATGCTGAAAAGGAAAATGAATAGATGAAGTGAGTTAAGCTTCATGCAACAGTCAGTTCAGATCTGGGGATAAAATCCAGACCTGATTCCTACTCCACTCCAGCTAAGCGTCTTATCCTCTTACTCCCAGTGCCTGCCACATCTCATTCCTACCAAAGGTTTCAATCTAGGTGTATCTTTCTCATTTCTCAGATAAGTGTTGTTGAGAACCACAGGTCAGTCCTTTCTCCCAGCTGATCAGTCAGTTCCTCCTTCTCAGGATTATGACTTAATCCATATCTTCATCTTTCCTGATAACACTACTGATGCATACACCTGTCTCTATGTTAGATTAGGTGATCTACACAAAGAATAGTATATCTTTTTTGAGTAGTTTTCTAAGAAGTGGTGCTCTGCTTTCCCCCATCTCCTCCACTTTGTGATTCATATAGTCCCAAGTATATTCCTTGCATGTCTGCAAGGATCTATGTGGTTACACCAGGGCTGAATTCTGCAACACACACCTTACACTAAGGTTGCAAATGCATATTGATGTTTCTTAACAAAGCACTCTAAGTCATCTTCACTTCCTCCACCTGTGCGCTAGTCACTCCTGCCTCTGCCTCAGCTCACCTCCCTCCAGAGTTTTGTCATTGAAACCATCTGGAATGTGTGCTGTAACCTGGTCACAGAAATTAATGTGGTTAAAAATTACTGTTGCCGAAGTTAGTTTTGTAATTTAGATCATTTGAGTCACCTATTGTGTAAATCTGAGGAAATGGTGAACTACTGCATCTCTCCGTGTGTGCAAGAGTGTAGTGGTTGGTGGTGGTTGGGGGAAACTTCTTAAATGACTATGTCATTGGGAAAAAATGTAGTGTCACATTACACATTAAAGATACATTCCCTTTTCAGGAGAAATTATATAGTAGCATAGTAATAAAAATGATGAAAAGTCCCCCAGGTCATTTGTGAAAGATATTTCTCTAACTATATACAGAATTTGCAAAGTGAGATGGAGTTCTGTATTAGCATTTACTTGAGCTAATCAGCAAATCTGCTACTTCCTTTCTACTTGCCATCCAATATTGTCATCTCAGAGAAAACTAATACCTTTTATCCCACAGCTTTGTGGGTTCTCTGTATGCCACTTGCTTTATCTAAGCAATATAACTTGATGTTCCAGATGTTTGGCTGAAGTTCTTGATTAAATTTATTAATTAATTTTATTAATTTATTAAGTGTAGACTATTTTATTCTACCCCTCAATATGCCTTATTTTTTTCCTTCTTTCTTTTTGAAATTCCTCTCATCTACTTCCTCGCAAAAGCCTTCATCTGAAGAGTGGAAATTGCAGCTCCTTGTGCCTAGCTTTAAAGCATCCAGGTGGACCAGTCATTAGAGACCTCTTTGTGATGCCAGTTTAGGAGTCCAGTTATCAGAACATTTCAACAACTTTCTTGTCCCTACCTCTTGGGGATGTAAAAGCTGTGTTACTGTAGGAGAGTGACACTAATTTAAGTATGCATCTTAAGAAGGCAGGGGTATTTTGAATTTAAGTTGATATCTAAACTTCGGATGAAGGGGCGATTTCAGCTGAAAGGGTAGGAATGCCTGTGCAGAGTTTATAAATACACATTTCCTAGGAGGCTACAGCATTTTTTAAATTTCCAGCTCATCTTCTTCCATGCTGGTTGCTTTTAACCCCTTATCCTAATCCTTCAGCGTTACTTACATAGTTGCCCAGTCATCCTACATCCTCTATCCGCCATGCCCTAGCCCTTTCAGGGAACTTGTACAAAACAGGAACCAAAACATTCTACCAAATTTTGGCAGAATTTTTTATACCCTCCTGCGTAAGCAGTTGCACAACTACACCTGCAGGTGAGATTACTATAGTCCCTAAGGATGTGGCAGCTCAGTGCTGGTTGCCATGAGGTACAAAGGAAATACTGAAACTTCATAATGGAGCTGGCTACTTAGCCCGGTATTGATATAATTTAGGGTCTTTTTTCCTTAAATGAAGAGAAACATTCTCTCTGCTATAAAGGATTTCCAGTCAGAAGGAGAAGCAGTAAACTTTTATTTTGCATTTAATAAATATAACCCCCACTAGAAAAAAAGCCTATTGCCAGGACCTTTTTTATTTACTTTCTCAATTAGTAGCATACTGTGATAGTAGTTCACAAAAGAATTAATACACTGGCTTCTGCATTTCACTGTCTCCTATTCCTGTAACTATTTTAGGAACTGCAATGCTGTGGGATATACCTAGTTCCTGTTAGTAGGTACTGTACTGAAAAGGAGAGAGCTAAACATGCTCTACTTGATTCCCTTTCTAATATCTTATTCAGTGGGCCTTCTAGCAGAGTGGGAAACATTTTAGCAGGAATCAGAGCAATGCAAGTGGGCTTTGTAAGAAAAAAACATCTTGTAGTTGAATGAAAATAAGTAGACTAGCAAGCACCCATGATAAACCAGGTAGTTTTATCTAAGACAGTAGAAGACAGTAGCTGCTTTGGGACTCCTGTTGGAAATGTTAGTTTATTGACCTAGGTCATAGCTCTGCAAGTTAATTAGAGATAGACTGAACTTTGGGCACCTGAGTAGTCCCTCCAAGGCTGGAATGACACTCTTGTGTCTTCACTGAATCAGGGTTTGAGATGCTATGGGGGATTAGCACTACAGTAAGCTACTTATGGACTATGAAGAGTTAAAAAATCCTGTTTACATGTTGTCCTGGGTTCAGCTACAGCAGT
>NW_009914744.1:0-18580 GCF_000696875.1 Nestor notabilis
TAAGGTCCTTTCCAACCCTGTTCTATGATTCCATGATTCTGTGAAGTGGAAGATGGACAATGTACGGTGCAAACCCATGCGTTGCTATAGCAGTCATCATTATCTTTCTTGTTACTGCATAGCTTTATACACTCTGCATTCTCCTCTCATTAAAATCTTTATCCTATTCAAGTATAATCTCATTAGGCTCTGTCAATATGACAAGTTGTCTATTTTGCATTTCTCAGTTATTTGGATATTTGCTAATAATCTTTTCTTATTTCACATCCATAAGTCAGCAGAAGTAATATATGACTTCAATCATCTTGTATGCCACAGTAATTTGGCCATTGGCAGTGTATGACAGTCGGCATTTTGATCATCTGGATGAACAAATACATCTTTTCAAACATATTTTTTGGTATTCTACACTTTCAGTTAGCCATATAACATTGGTATTCACTTTCAGTTAAACCACATCTAATTAAAACGGTGTCTCATTTTTAATAACACACTCATAAATTCTTGTTCTTTATAGTTTGATAAACTTCATAAAATCGGATGGAAAGTCGCAGATTTGCTTTCACAAGTTATTATAGGTTTACTTCCTCTAGTATAATGACTAGATGTTAAAAGTAGTGATGTGGACTCTTCTCTCATTAGAGAATTTCAAAGAATTTCTTTGGCTTGTCATAGTGTATACACAAATTATGAGCGTATGTATGGATCTATGTGGGTAATCCCAGCAATATGTTACTCATAAACAGGAAAAATAAGGCTATGATTCCAAATGGAGAACCCTTTCACTATACACTGGTCACCTAATTCTCTACTGATAAGGCAAAAATAAGAAAAATCTCTTTTCTTTTGATATCAATAGGGACAACAATGGAAATGGAATGTTGCTTGTGATTATATAAAAATACTTCAGTAAAAAAATGCTTGCTTTAGAGATTTCATTTGAACCTGTTTTATTTTAAAATAAAACACAAGCTGTAGAAATTTGTCATTAAGTTAAACCTATCTTTAATTTTTTAATGAGTAAATGCAAAATAGCTTATTGTCACAAAGTTCTACTCCCTCCCCTCTAGCTATCCATGTTTGGTTTATTCCTACCTTTCTGTAGACTAGTGAGACTTTTTAAGCTTAAAATGTTCTGCATAGATTGGACCATTTTGAGTATCCTCAAAAATGCAACCTGAGATTTTGTGTGTGTCTTGCAGATTTAAATAAAAGTTCTTTAAAATTTTGCTCACTAATGATGGCTCAATCAACGCACACAACACTAATTAATGTGATTTGGAGAACTTTACACCTAGCAGAAAGATATCATAAAGTTATTAAATCAATGTCTATGAACTGTAAAGCCAAAGAAGACCAAGAAGGATCCCTTCTTTAGTTTAGTCAATAAACTGTATCCTAGAATCCCCAGTCTCAACAATGAAAAATTAACCACAGTATCACAGAATCACAGAATCATTAGGGTTGAAAGGGACCTTTGAAGATCATCCAGTCCAACCCGCCCTGCCAAGGCAGGGCCACCTAAAGCAGGTTACACAGGAACATTTCCAGGCAGGTTTTGAATGTCTCCAGAGAGGGAGGTTCCACAACCTCCCTGGGCAGCCTGTTCCCATGCTCTGCCACCCTCAGTGTAAAGTTCTTCCTCATGTTGAGGTGAAAATTCTTGTGTTTTAGTTTATGGCCATTGCTCTTCATCCTGTCACTGGGCACCACTGAAAATGTTCATTACTTCCATTCTGGAATTTCACCGTTTTTTTACAGCCCCTGGAAAGGGAGCTGTGAAGGAAAAGATACTGGTTTATGTTTGCACTGCAATTCTACCCTAAGTCCACAGAAACTGCAACAGCTGAAAACATTTTGAAAACATTATAAATAACCTATATATTATTTTTCAGTATTTCCTCTTTTATTTTGTTGAAAGACAGTTTAGCCTTTTTATTTTGAGATGTGAAAATACGGCTGTATACCTTGGTCTGTGACTGCATCTTTAAGAGCCACTGCAGGGAAGAAGGGTTACAAAGGAAATGTTCCCCAATTCCACAACTTCATTAAAGTACTAACCAAAATATGTTCTGTAGAAGATACTTGAAATTACCACCTATAACTTTTGATAGAAAACAAGTAAACTTGGATATTTATTGGGAATTGTCTCCTATAAACCCTGTATCTTGGTTCATGGAAAGAGGGCAATAGCTGCTGGGTAAAAGCAAAAATATGAAAACGAAGGATCCTAATTGGTTCTAAGATGCAATTTAGTCATTAAGTAAGAGTACAGCTTCAGTAGTAGAATTAAAAACATTTGGGTAAAATGCCTAATTAACTTGAGAAATGTCATTTAGTTTGGTTTATAATCAAATGACGATTATTCTTTTCAGCACTCAAAGACTATTTATAGTATAAATTATTTTTGTTTAAGCACCATTTCAGTTACTGAGGCTAAATTTTTAATTAGCTAATTTGATCTTGATTACATTGCTGTATTGTTTATTTTTACTTAATATGAGCAATGTCTTATCATTGGTGATAGTTACAACTGATTTATTATTGCTTTTATTCAAATGTTTTCATACAACTATAAAAAAGTGAGATGAGACAATTTTATTTATGTATGTAACCTTCCAGTGAGGTACATGGACCAAGGAAGTTCAGTAACCTGTAGTGGTGGGTTGATCTTTGTGTCTCCTACATCAAACACGAGATTTTAAAGTTTAGTTTTGGGCAATAATTTGCTTATTTATTTGTTATAATATCTCAAGAAGATGTTTTATGGGAATTTTTACTGAAGCAGCCACAGTGTCTAGATATTAATTATAGAACTAGGAACATTATGTGATGTTTTGTTAGAAATTAATGATGTCCAAATTAACCCTAGTCAGAATGTTGTGTTTCTTGCTTTAGGAGCACTTGATTACTGAGCTATGACAGCTCAACTCACTAAGGCTCATAACTGGCCAAAAAAATGCTGAGTACCTAACTTAACTTAATGAAAGAGCTTGATACTGAAGTTTGTTCCTCCCTAAGGTCTGAACGTGCTACAGAGATCCCCAAAGTATGCAGAAATCCAATTTATACTTCCAAAATAGTACAGAAGATCTCTGTGAACAACTGTAACTGTCGACCTTAGGAACCTGAATTTCAGTAGGACTTTGACATATATGCCACATTTGTGGCTGCAGATTAATCACTTCTGCTTATCCAATATTCCAGACAGTGAGTCTTTACGTAAGTACTGATTCACCAGGATGTTTAAGTTTCTGGTTATTTCAGCCACAGTGGTGATGCTGTCCATCATCTACATAGCAGTATCATAAGAATGAAAAACCCAAGAAGCAAGAGAGCTAATTCAGTAAATTCTTTAACATTACAATGATCAAATTCCTATCACACTTAAGGAAATATGTCAGTTAAAGACCCTTATGATGACTTCTGCCCTGATTCTGCACTGTAACCAGAATACAACTCTTTTTGCCTGTCTGGACTCATACAGGCAGCCAGCAACCTGAGTTGTCATAGACAAGCTCAGGATCCACAGCCAGATTAGTATCCAAATTTACATGTCACACAACCATATCAACAAAAGACAGGGTTATGGTTGTTGCAGCCGAAAAACTGATCATTTTTTTCCCCAATAATAAAGGGTAAAATGTAAAACCATGGTACTTCAGTAGGGTGATGTTTATGGCAGCCAAACCAGCGACTCAAAGACCTATTTTCTATTTTGTAAATACAAAAAAAAAAAAAGCCAGGATGAAAAACGCATTTAGTGTGCAACATGAAATATTTTAGCAGCTCTCTCTCTTCAGCCAGTCAATATTCCTATGCTACATGTTTTCTTTTACATCCATGTGTACTAATGACAGATTAACAAGCCACATAGGTAGAAGTGGGAGTTTGAAAGCCAATTAGACGCTGTGAATTTTCCCAAATGTGTCAAAATAAGAGAAGTGATTGTGCTAAGTAACTCAGTGCTGATACACTGGAGAAAATGAGCAATTAATAAAACTCAGTGCTTTTCTTTGTCTCTTTGAGGCATGGTGATGTGGCTGCTCCACGCTGTGAAACAGAGAAGTATATGTACAACACAGGCAAGACCACAGATATCTTTCAAATCAGTGTTTTATTTTAAGGTAAATTTCCAGTTTTCTGCTTAACAATGAATATTGGTTCATATATCATTCTAATATGAGTGCCAGAGTTTTTTCTCATTATTTTCTATCAGCACAATGTTTAGAAGACATGGAGGGAACCTGGGTGGATGGCTTTTCTCAATAATTATTGTTTGTCTGCATAAAATTGTAGAAAGCTGAGCATACGTATCCAAGTAGGATACTTCTTGCTGAGCATCATAAGTCCCTGCTTCTCTAGTACCTGTCCTGGAGAGAAACTGTGTGAATCAAATGCTTTGGCTTTATGTTTGACCTACGGCCTTCCTGGCTCACTGACAGTCACCCTGGGGAGGCAGAAAAGGAAAGGTGCGGAGGCAAATACTATTTGGCAGCCCATTTCTAAGCTAATGTCAAATTTAGTTTTGGCCTGAGGTGTGAAAGAGAAAGTGCCAAGAGCTTTAGGGAGAAGAAACAGGAAAAAAAGGTTTTCCTTAGATTTTGCAAAATGGTATTTCTAGGACTGCCTTTAAAAAAAACAAATAAACAAACACCTTTTTTCAAGCCCCCCCAAATCATTTAGAAGTGCTTTACTGATCTTTATTATTATATCTGTGCAGTACAGGTGGATGTCTTTCTTTGTCAGTGGAAAAGTTTCTGTGACTTGGATGGGGAGTGGTTTCCATTCAGTGATAATAATGCTGTAGAAAACCTGTTACGGTTCACTTCTCCAAAACTAACATAGACGTGAAAATCTGTTATTGATCTTTGTAGCACTGGAAGTTCCCATGACACTGTCTTTTTGAAAGACAGAAAAAAGAGACTTGAAAGACAGAAAAGTCAGACCACTCACTTTCCATACAAAGGTGACAGACTAACCCATTACCCAGACAGTACAAATATGTGTTCTATTTAGCCATGGTTCATGCTTTAAAGCAGCTCATCTGCTTGTAGATTCAGAAAGCATTTAGCAAATTTGGGGAACTATGTAAACAGCAACAAGAACTTTTCTTCAGTCTTAACACATCAGGGGGTGGAAATGTTCCAAAGGTAGCCTTGAACCTCAGCAGGGTGGATTGGAGGAGGAGTGACGAGCTCCCACACTGCAATTTTAATTAGTATGAAATCAAAGTTGTACATCAGACATGGGATTTTTCTCTCTAAATCAAAAGGACAGCAGCAAAGCGATCAGCTTTGTGCTAGACAAGGAAAGGACCTTCCCTGAGGAACACATGAACTAAGAATGCATTTGAAAAATAACCATGACAGCAGAAGAAAAACCCATCTGTGAGCTTGCAGCTTTCTCCTGTACTGATTTGGTGAAAGGTGAAAAGGAGGCATACAGAATATTTCCAGCACTGTGTCCATGCAGTTTACAGGTTGATACCACTGTTGACATTGAATGCAATGCTGTGAGTTAACTGACCTTCTGTAAGGATTAAAAAGTGGAATTTTTTTATAATGACTATTTACTTTTGAACTAGAGGAAGTGTCCTCACTGATGAGCTCATTGAACTGAGACACTGTGTTAAAAGAAAGTTCTTAGATCAGAAGCTTGATTTTGTCACTGTTTGGGAAAATCAAAAATATAGATCTACCTTTATGGGGACAACTCATAATAAAACAAGAGATAGATTTATGTTCCATGCCTCGTATGTCTTTATGTTTGGAAGCATAGAAGAATATAAAGATCTTAAAAAACAACAGTAATTATGAGCTTAAAACTAATAAAAGGAATTATAAGAGGAGCCAACTGCTGTAAAGGTCACAGACATTTATCTACAAGGCTTTGCTGGCTATCATTCACTTTCTGAACCTTACAAAACAAACAAAAATGAGTGTTCTTGATTGTCAGTGGTCCCTATGATGAAGAAATTTCACTTATTGAAAGAAAATCATAATGTCATTTGCATGGACTACTCCCTGACAAACCTATTTTTGAATGGAAATTTTCTTGTTTTCACTTTAACTTTTTTCTTCCAAGTTACACCAAATGCATTGACATTTCTGAGAGCAATTCAGTGATGTCTGCTGTTGGGTTTACCATTGGCAAAATGGTACAATTTAGGAAACCTTAAAATAGGTAAGTATTGAAAAAAAATTGCCATGTTTTTACTTTGAAAGACATTACATAGGTGCTTTCTGTAGACTGGAAAACTCTTTAGCCAGAGTGCCCAGCTTAGATGATATCACACCCCCCTGAGCTACCTGCCTTAGTACCAATGAAGTGAAGAAGCATTTCCAGTTATAGCAGAAGCACTATACTGGTAGGACAGCTATGCCACTAGCATGCTTTTATGGACACCTGTACTTACATAGAAGTCTGACAAAACAATTAAAATATGACTGCCCATTAGGAAGCATCATAAATCTTACTTACTCAGAAGTGTACAAAGTAATTATCATCCAGTAATGACTATGAAATTAAGAAAATATGTTGCTTTTTTGAGCCTCAGGCTAAGTTTACTTATTCATTGTCTGAGAGTGAATCTGAAGAAGTCTCCAACATTGATACAGACATTTTAAATATTTTGCTAGAGGCTAATTTTTAAATAACGGGCTGGGTAATTGCTAGCATCAAAGTGTGGAACTCTGCATCACCTCTGGTGTTTACCTACTGCCATGAATAAAACCTCTCATATGTTGTGACAGTATCTTCAGTGCTGAGCTGCTCTTGACTGCTTTTTGAGTGAAGGCAAAGGACAGTTTTCAAACCTGATTTGAAATTCTGTGTGAATGGACCATAGCAGATGTAGTCTGCAGACTGCCCAAGTCCCAGTGGTTACCAGTTGTCTTCTCTCACTCTGCTAAGCATAATAAAAGGTTATCCCACTCCAGCCTGAGCCCTTGGCAACACGTGGCATTTCTCTTAAGGAAAAAGAGGTGTATATACAATTTCTGGCACCATTCTCTCTACTCCAATTGCCTCTTCCCATCTCTCATCACCTCATCTCACTTCCTTGCTAGGACTTTTTAATTGTCCCTACTTCTGTTTAGCTTTACTTTTGTTGTAAGCTATTTTCTCTTGGAAGAGTGTGTTTGACTTCTCTGCTCTGCCAACTGCTCCTGGTAAAGCAAAAATAAATCAATGAGAAGTTAGGGTCAAACAAAACAAAACAAACAATCCATAGTCAGTCCTTCAGCATGTGTGAGAAACAGGAATGACTCCACAGTTTTAATACCCAGCAGGCTGTTAGATCTGCAGTATTCCTGGGCTATGCAGCTGGCATAACAGGGCATTTCCATTCCGGCTCTTGGTCACTCAACCTACCCCTCTTGTATCCTTCCTACCTGGAACAGTGGAAATCTCAGCCTAGAGGAAGCAAACCACACATGGCCCTCTTTTTTATTTTTTTTCCTTTTGGTAACTCAAAAGTCTGTTTGCCAGACTTCGCCTTTACATCTTCAGTTCTCTAAATTCTGCCTTGCAGCATTGGGATGCAAAGAAACGTGTTGCTCAGAGGACTCCTACCCTGCATTGGCATATCGTAATGTGTAAGGGTCATTAGACAGTCACACACATGCAGAAAATAACATTATTTAGCATATAGAAATTTAGCATATAGCATAGAAAATAGCATATAAGAAAAATCCCAAACACCACACTGGTGTCAGACTGTAGTAGCTGGGATAGAACCCAAGTCTGGACTGTAAAAGCTAGGGTATCCTGGTAAAAAAATAAATTGTTGGCAGATGCTTGAAGTTCAGGCCCTGAAAATAACACCACTAAGACTGATTCATTCATCGGCAGAATGCAAGACAAGAATGCAATTAAATGTCTCCATTACATCATAGAGACAGAGTAAATGCTGCATGGGAAAGGGTTTAAGACTTTCTATATTTTATGTTGAATTAGTGATGTATCAGGTTAATATAACCAATTAACATAACTAAATATCCCAAGGATTTCCAACACCTTTGCTAGCTTGCTATATGGGTATCTCATAATCTTAAACATATTTTCCAACCAGTACCACTGTGACATTGCAAGGTATTATTAATTCCATTTCACAGATGGGAAAGTGAAGCTCAGACTGTTGAGATGGGGTTTGCTTGTGCATTGACATTCAAGCATATCAAGATCCACAGGTAATTAGTACACATGGCCTATAAAAATGTCATGAAACTTCCAGGGTTCAAAATCACATCTCTGCCAGCCTCAAAACACCAGCCCAGACAGAGCCAGCCTATCACTTCTGTGGGGAATTGCTTTGTATGGGTTTAGTGGCATTGCACAAATTGCACAACAATAGGGAACTGAGCCTGGGCTGTGGAAATGAGAGAGCCAATATCCACAATGTGGACAGTCCTTACTTTTTTAGGTGTTGAATAATGTCAAGGGCATATAACAAAAGGCAGGCACTTTGGAGCTGATCTTGGGTCTCGTCAATAGTAAGGACTAATGGGAATGATACAGCACGAGTACATTACAGAAATGCTATCTTCTTCATAGAAATTCCATAAAAATTTAAATAGAATTTCTCAGTTAACCCTTGCTCTAGGCATTCCCAAGTCATTTATACTAGTGAGAATGAAAAAATCTAGAGCATAATAATAGCATTTTATACCCGCTTTACACTAGTGTAACTGACGACACAAGTCATGAGAAGGCAAATTAGACCCCCTGTGTGTGTTACATTATTTTCTATATTTGAATGCTAATGGCTTTCATATTTAGTCAGTTCACAATGAGCAGGCACATAAAATACCCTGACAAGTAGTTTGCCCTACACAGTCCGTTATATTCCAAGTAAAATGGGCTGTAGATTTTTTTCAGTGAAATTTGGGCCACATTATTTTATTGATTTTCCAGCAGACACTCTAATGAAATCGATGGGCAACTCTGCTTAGTAATCAATGGGACTATCTGGCCATTAGCTGATACTAGAAGAGAGATCCAAACATCTGATAAGGTGTAGCTAATAGCGCACACATCTCGTTACAACTGTGCAGATCAAACCACAAAAGTGATGGCAACCTTCCCTCTGCATGGAAACACTACTAATAGAAAAGAAAATAAGGGCAGGAAAAATGTTGTTATCACATCACCTCTTAAACAATCAAATCATTAGAAAGATATTTGACCATGCTTTCTGTAAAGAGTAAGGGTCATTAAAGAGTCACACCTAAACCTGCAATGTTTGAGGTTAGCAGCTGCTGTTGAAAATCTTACCTATTTCTGCCAGCAACAGCAATCTATGGGTGAAACCTTGAACCCAGTAAGCCCCAGTTCTTGGCAACTTGATTTTGTGCACTTTCTGTTTTCAATTAATACTAGAAATAGAGCTAACGGAGTTCAGTAACCTTAAGAACAGACTTAAGGTCTTTCACCAGATGGACTTTGAAGTCACACCTTAGAGTCAAAAGTATGTGTTTTCAGGACTTGTGATATTTTTAGCCATGATGCTTCCCTTGATCTGGGCTGAGTGTTGAATTGTTCAGACATTATTTGATCAAGCTAAGGAAAAAGAAGAAAAAGTGCACATGTGTGCTTCAGTGACTTCAAGCAGAAGCACTGATAATTCAGCTTGCATGGAGGACAGAGAATTTCTGCTCAACGTTTCAGACATAATGGTCCATAAGGCAAGACTCTACAAGGAGCTGTCTAAAGCATTTAGACACCTGCTGGAACCAAAGCAAGGTGTTTAAAACTATATCTCAGCTGTCATTATACTATATTGTATTCATTTCTGTATGGGTATGGGTGGGCATCACTATGACACGCGTATAAAAATAGCCGGGTTTTTGACAGAATTTTACTTACTGTTATTGGGTTTTGTTGATTTGTTAATGCTATTTATAACAGTGCCAAGAGCTTTGGGTGTCTGTAGTCCCATTAAAATGATGGGTCTGGTTCAATAGAGCCACACGATGAGCTAATTCCAGGACTTTACAGGGTGGGAAAGCTTTAAGACCTACCATTTCTACCTCCCAAAATTCAGTAGTACATTTAATAAAACTGAAGACCTTGCTGACATCTGTATTTCTGTCCTTGGCCATGACTGATCCATTATTAATTACGGACAGCCCCAAGAACTATTTTGAAACCTCTGGTAGAATTCACAAATTCTAACACAAAATGGTGTGCTGACATCCCAGTCAGCACACAAGAAGAAAGACACATCAGTGTCTCACATCTCATCTTGTACAACAGATAACAAAATGATGGTAACATGTCATTTGTACTCCGAAGAGTAGCATTTTGAGCAAATCAGGCCTATCAGGGAGCACGGGAAAAAAATCTGGGTTTATTTGACTTCTATCTTCTTGAAAAGTGCCACGAGCACATATCCTGAGGTTTGTTACTCTGACTCTTGTTTTTTACACATAAATATATACTCAACAGAAGAGGGATTGCAATCTGGGCCTCCAAGGTAACTGCCCTAATATCTTCATTCTCTCTTCCAATTAATAATTATTTTTCTAATAAAAATCATATTATACAAAGTGGAAGAGCTTCTCTGAAATGAAGAATTAGATCTCCATTGGATCAAAAGTGCAAAACATAAAAAGGGTAAAAGAGGTTTGAGTCCCAGCAGCTGGAGTGAGGTTGTGAGCATCAGGGGCTACAGATTTGGGGCCAGCTACCAGGTAGACTGGTTGTCTAAGGCCAGTTCCTGAGAAATCCTTATTTTCTTCATATGTGTGTATTCTTCCATCCTGATCAGCAGAAGAGAAGGACCAGCATCAAGCCATCCATGCTGGTCATTCATGTTTGTGGGGGTGCTGGTAAGGTGCTGTGTGCAGCATGTGAGCGTGTTCCTTGGGAATAAAAGCCCATGCTCTCTAATGGCTGGAACAAGACACGTAGAGATAGCAACCTCCTGTACCATCAGAGTACCAACTTTGCATTCCTGTGACAATCTGATTTCTTGTTTGCTCTCCATCTTACCTTGAAAACCTGAACAGTTTCCCTTAGCCCCTTCTCCTTTTCCAGGACTATAAAGCTTTTCATTTCCATTCATCTCTTTTCTTCTGCACTGTACATCAGCTGTGTCTCTAGGAGTGAGGATCCAAAAGATCTACTTCATGGATACACCACAGGCTACAGTGTGGTGCTGTTATTGGATTATCCTTTATTGGGATCATCATACTCCTGGCTGAGCCCCTTAGCAGCCCCTTTTGGAAGTGATGCAACTGCAAATAAGCTACTGGAAAGCCACAAAACCAGGTACCATATCCTTTAGAACAATACATATTTCCAGGTTTGTCACAATGAGCACAAAATATGATGCAACTGTTAGCTACTAATCATAAATCTGTATAGCACATCTGATTTATTTGCACCTATGATGAAAAATAAGCACAGCATAACCACAAATGAGGTGAAAAAATCAGACACAATCACCTAGCTGGTGGAATTCCGTTTAATTCCATATATATAGCCATAGTAATTTACAGCATCTCAGATTTGACCCACTGAGACAACTTTGTACTTAAAATTGCATTTGTCACAATCAACTCACGATCTGTTAGTTGTACAGTATCACTCACCAGGCTATTTATCATTTGCTTGAAAAAAGAGAGGGCTGAAAGCAACATTATGCTCATGCAGTTTGCCATTCTGCACAGCAACAGGAAGCAGTATGATTTTTCCCCAGTATCTGGTTTATTGAATTTAAACTTAAGCACATATTTTAAAGACTTAGTCTTTTTTTAAGTCAAGCAACGAAGAATTTATGAAATTATGATGGATGTATGAAACAGACAATTTCTTCCAAAGTTTAACTTTAATCTCCATTAAAGTTAAATGGAGATAAAAAAGCGTAATTTCTTATGCTCATATAACTATATTTAACATGTATCCTTTTCCCCAAATGAGTAAACATCACTTGATATAGCTGAATAAATGGCATATATGTTCTGCTCATTAACTGTTTTGTGCATGTTAGAGACCAGCTAATGAATCTGTCTGAGAACTGTGTCTGCTCAAGAAAATACCTCATCAATTCTCTGCATAAAAGACCAATGTAGGAATTTCATTAATGTCTCTTTAACTGCTTTTTAATTAGCAATCACAGCGCTTTCCTATGATTTATCAAAAGCTAATACATAAATGTAACAAAATGTTTTTAAAAAAGAATAACAGTGCTTTAGAAAAAAAATCCCTTGTGCTACAAATCAGGTCCTGAAAAATAATAGCCAGCCAGCTTTTTTAATGCTTGTTTTCTGCAGGAGAGTTGGTGACAGCTATATTCACTCCAAGGAGACTGAATCAGTATAGAACTCTGTTGGGTCTTTCTCTCAGACTCCTTTTTCATGCTGGTCCTTTTTCTTACATCCTTTTGAGTCTGTCAGACTATCACAGGCAATTATTAATATATATCATGTGCTTTTTCACTGAGGAGGCTTAAAATGCCTGTTACAGAACTGTAAAGCCAATCTGCTGTACATGAAGGGTAAGGGAATATAACATTAACAGTGACTCAGTTAGCCCTTCTTTGAATTAGTGTGCTCATGAGAGCCGAAAATTAACACAAACGCATGTGCAGAGCCGCCTTTGAACATCTGAGCAAGCTTGGCAACTGATAATTGTAGCCTCTGAAACACAGGGTAGATGTCCTTTACATAATTGCGCCCAAGAGAGGCACTGTGAAATGTAGCTTAAAGGTTTTCCTCTGGGAATAAAGAAAACATCCATTCTCAGAGGTTCTTTCTTATTGGAAAAAAAAGCAACAAACCAAACCAAAAAACAACCAAGCCCAGCCTAAGTCTTTCCTAATTCAGTTTTATGAAAGGTTAGAGAAGTTTGGAAATAAATAATACAAAGAAAAAGGTTGCCACACTACTGAATTTTGGGGATATTGTGTCTTATTTCAGTTAAGAGCTTTGAACAATCTGGTCCTTTGTTTTCCATCTACCCAACAACCAGTCACGGTTTCTTAGCAAACAATGTATTCATCTTCTTCAAACAAGAACAGAAAACTCATCTACTGGTAAACTGGAGTTACCATGAGAATAGTTCTAGGAAATCTATGAAATCTAGTGGTCTAGTGCTCTAGATGTCCCTGCCCATGGCAGGGGATTGGAACCAGATGATCTTTAAAGTCCCTTCCAACCTAAACTGTTTTGTGATTCTGTGATTCTGTGAATGTATTTGTCCACAGGCCAGACATGAAGGCCTTAAGTACATAAATAAAACTGGCACACTTTAACCATCTAAACCCAAAATTCCACCTAGAAAAACAAAGTAGCTAGTACTCATTGTCTTCCTGATATAGGAGACTAAGCTGACAGCTTTAATTTTACTCAGTTATTTCATTAGCATCTTCATATTCATCTTCAGTACATAACCAGAGCTGTACTGTGAACAGCCAGAGAAGAAGGTCCCATACAAATCCATCTAGGTAAAATCTAGATGAAAGAACAGCATCAGACCTATTAAGTTTGTTTGGATGACCATGATGCGCACTAAATGGGACACCTTTATTATTAAAGCAATAGCAGAAGGCTGTGAGTATACAATGAGCCATAGTATTTAATTGCTAAAAATCCACACCGTTGAGGAGCAGTGCAGTCAATGGTGTAACCTTTAGTGCTCCTAACAAGTAACATGGATGAAATTGCCATGGTCCAAGAGGGGAAGACAATGTGGCCATAAGGACACAGGTCATGTTGTGTTACTTTCCAACAGGTTGACAGGACAGGGTTTGGCTTGTTTAGTTTATTACAATAGTTGTAACTAAAATATTAAAGGAAATAGAATTATAACACCTTCACTCAAATCTTAGCAAGATGAATCACTGGTGCCAACAATCTGTATTAAGTATTAGATATTAGTGCCTTAGAATACGATCTATCTTCAGTTTAAGAGATTCAAATGCATGTAATTTGCCTTCTCCAAGAAGCCTTAACTACCATATGGCTTCAGTGTGACATCTTCCACCCCTCCTGCTGAAATTCAACCTACTGACTAACAAAGAAAGTAAGATTCATACGAACAGAATGGAAAGAAGGAAAGAAAGAAAAAGAAAGAAACACACCCCACCCCACCCCCCATACAGATGGCCTAATGTAGTCTTTAGGTCAGCTGGAGAGTCCTGAACTCTGCTAACCTATCCCATCACTGTTTATACATTTTATGTGAGGCAGTCACTGGGTGAAAGTAAAAATAATTCTGAGAGCAGGATTCTGGAATTCAAGCTTCCTGTCACCTTCTTGATGAATATCTTAGCAACTAGGCTGGTTTATTTTTAAAATGACTCCAATCCCCAACTTAGCTGGAGTAGAATACTTCGTGTACAATGTACTCCTGGAATGTTCTCGTGGCCAAACAACAGAAACGAGTCTTTAGTCATTAATCAAATTACTCATTTCATATCACGAGGTATTAATTATGTCAATTCACTTCTCACACTCTTTTCTCTCCCAGGCAAGTAAGCAAAATCTAGGTTCCTTTTGTGGTCCTGCACATTCTTTAGGTCATCACAGGTGCTATAAAAAGTAGAGTTACCAAACTGTTCTAATGATGAGGACTGTTGTAAAAAGTTACTGAAGTGAAAGGGTGCTAGCCTGTTTAGTTGTGGAAGAAGGAGAAAAATATCATTAGGGAAAAATGAAAAAGACTCAAAACATTGCCAATGTTATGCTGAATAAAAACCTGCCTGTTCATTGTGTGTCCATTAAGATGATGGCATCAGCTACATGGATTTTTGTGTACGCTTTTCATCCTGTTTGAATATGCTCCTTGATAAGTCCTTACATTCAAGCTAAAATGAAAAAATTTTTACAGGCTCTACCTGCCAAATGACAGATCATTGCAAAGATGTTCTGATACAGAACAGCCTCTTTCACCTACTCGTTCTCTCCAGTCCACTTAAGAAATTATTTTCTTCCTTCTCCTCCCCACAATGCTCTTCTTTTAATATCCTTCCTTTTATTTTCTATAATGTTCCTCCTTTGTTCATCTGCAGTGGTTCTGAATGCTAATGAGTTCACTTTTGATTTAGCATTTTGTGAGGTCAGTTTGTGAGGAGACTGGAGCAGACACTGTGTTTTGAATCTTCTTTAATTAATAGAAGTCTTGAACAAGGACTCAAGGTCAGCTACTGGGGTAGAGGAAAAAATAAAATATAGGTTCAAAAACACATAACAAGCAAATGGTGTTAGGATGAAGGTAGTGTCAAAAACGGTGCAGACAGTTCAGAGGCCCTATAACTTAGGGAGAACAATTTCAGTGTTAATTAGCACTTGCAAGGTACATATAGACTGGTTATAGGGGAGTCATGTAAGTACCTATGAGCAAATGCGTCCAGAGATACTGCCTAAATGCAGTATCAGAAGGACAATCAATTATCTTTATTAAATGAAATATTTTACTTTTTTTATTTAAAAATAATAAGAGAGATTTTCAATTGCTAGATATATCCCTTAGTAATATAGCTTTTCCTTTTCTCTAATTTCGATTTTAACAGTCTGACCTACTCAGTTTTACAAATAGTCTACTTTGAATTTTGTCCCAGACTCTTTCAGTCTCAGTATGGAACATGTATCTTCGATGTATGCATTTAGCATGAAAAATAAGCAAAAATTATTTTCAGGACTGCTTTCAGGGTATGTAAATGTTTTGTACATGTTGAAAATAATGAACTAAACTCTAGCTACTTACCCCAGAAAACATCATTCCTTCTGACCCAAAAGAAAACATCATTCCTTCTGACCCAAAAGAGGCTTATTTTCTTGTATCTGTGGCCATATCACCATGACCTGATAAAAAGTTACCTTTCATCACGGTCGATTAATAATAGCCTGTGAGCTTATAATTATATCAAGGAAAGGTGTTACCTCGGTATGATAATGCCTCAAGAATCCTCAACTTTATCATAGAAATGGTATTACCATAGCAATAGTATTATCATAAGAGTTGTTTATGTGTAAATGTGGGCCTTTCTGCATGCACAATGGAATCTTTGTGTATAAGCTGGTAAGAAAGGAAATCACCTGCTTTTGTTCACCTCTTAATTCTGGGGTTTATGCTTACTTAAAGCACAAATGTTCCTGATTCACGCTGTTCCTTTATGTAGAATATAAAACAACAGGACAAACCTGATCATGGTTTCCTCCCATCACATTCTCAAAAGATGGAATGTCCCCCAAATTATATTCTTGCCACCATTTAAAATAGTGATATTTACTAGTTCCTGCCACAAGGTAATATTAACACATACTTGCTTTTATTAGGATATGAAGTAACTTCAGAAGTACATCAGGAGCCACCAATGTAGCTGTTATCTAATACTGACTTTTCAGTTCTCATACGTAAATTTAGGTCCTTAGTCCTATTTTTCTTCTCAGTAAAGGCAAAGAAGAGAAATAGATGTCTTCTGGGGCCTCCAGAGGGTGATTCTATTCATGTAAGTCAGGCACCTTTTGTATTCTAGATCCCTCAGTAGAAGTATTTGTACCTTAACTTCTAAGTATCTTTTTAAAAGTCATATTTCTATATTAACAATATATTATATTATTATTATATAGTAGTATATTATACTACTTCTTTGAAAGAATGCTTCACTAGAGACATAAAATGTAGGCACAAATTAAATGTCCAGTGTGGATGGATTTGTGACCCTGTATCTACATGAATGATATCAAAGCCAAAACACTCAGAGATATTCTGTTAGCATAACTGAAGAAGAGTGATTTCAGAAATTTCAGGTTAATCAAATATTGATGTGTAATTAACAAGCACAATGATTTGGATGTTAATTTCAGAAATGTCATCAATCAGCAAATCCAACCATCTAATCAATATGCATTTCTCTGAAACCCTGCTTGTTTATGCTTTATCCTCGAATTCTACTGAAGTGATAACAAATCTTTTGCACATATAAAGCCTATAAATACTTCTAATCTGAAGTTTATACCAGAACACATTGGATTTTTATTGTCTTTCTGTGTGAAAATATTTCTCTGTACAGAACGTCAGTTTACTCTTAAATTGGTTAGAAATGCCCTGGCATTACTGCCAGTAACACCAGCTTTACAATGGCAATAGAGCAATTTTAAGCCTCTCTTCTTGATAAACCTTTTCAGTTTCAGGGTAAGGTTTAGGGTGTTTTTTTTTAATATTATATTTTATCAATGCCATATAGCACACAGTATTGTATCACCAACAACAGGAATAGAAAGGAAAGTTAACATGGGATACACAGCATGTATACAAAGTAAGTAGTACAGCACTCAGGTTGTGCTACAGTGTAAATGTATCCAAGATGCTGCTGTAAGAAATCTTGTAGCTGAACAAGACAGTGTTCAAGTTACACAGTTGCCTCTTTTGGTGTTATTCACATCTATTTTATGTGTTTAAGCTGGGTGTGAAACGTGTGGGAAATTTTAGGCATGTAATGAAGTAGTATGTGCCCACCTTCTTCTGCAGCCAGTGGAGAATGATCTTAGATACAGATTACCATCAGATCGACACAATCTCTCCCTAGGATTCCTCAAAAATGAGTAAACTTATGTTTCTATTTTGCCTTTATAGAGATTGATCTCTTTGGCAAAGAGTCATACTGGTTGATATTGGTATTTATGTTGAACAGTTCCCCTTTGGACTTAATCCTATGGCAAATTTAGGACTCTTTAATCTTTTTTTATGTATCTGGGAACAAATGAAGACAACATAAAGAACCTCCCTAAATCATATCTGATAACATGGAGTCCATGGAGAATCAGAGTACCTACAAGTCTTTTCTTCAAAGGGAAGATAGGGTTGGTAATCTGTGCCAGGAAGGGGGATATGACTCCCCAAATACAACACGGTGTCCAACCATGAGCAACAACTCTAGTAATCAACAAATTTACTCATCAAGCAGAGATCATACTGAGCAGAAGTGTAGTTGTTTCACAAACCCTATGTGTCCATGCAGTCAAGGAAACCAAAGTACCAAACACAAGTCACACAAAGCACCATTACAAAGTGAAGAGAGAAGCAGGTAATTTCAAATATTCAGATAAAAATGAAGCAAAGAATGGTTCCACCTGGGCAGCCAAGTCTCATGAATAGGAATTTGTGATTTCTACATGCAGTAGCCAACAGCTTCACAGCACCCTCATTTCTGAGTTACAACAACAACCATTTCAAATCTGCTCCTGTCAAACTGAACTTGCTCACACAACTGGGGATTGCTGCAGTCATTCATTTGATTTTATTGATTCTTATTGCTATTGCAAATTTGCAGCAGTCTTCACTAGATTCTCTCAAACTTTGAGATCCAAGACAAGTCTTGGGAAACATAAAAGGACACCTCACTTGGCTCCAAATATCATTTGACTAAAAGAAATCTGAAGAACTTAAATTCAGTCTGACCTGAAATTTGGGAGGGAAGGAGAGGAATAAAGAGCCATCTTCTCAATAGAAACAAGCAAATTGAAAAACACAGTTTTGTCATTACATATTTCCTTTGTTTGAATTGAAAAAGTTTTGCTATGAAATAACAGACATGGTCAGGAATCATAGAATCATAGAATATTTTGGGTTG
>NW_009914745.1:0-1534 GCF_000696875.1 Nestor notabilis
TGGATCTACGTTGGGTTTGAGGGCTTCCAAGAGCGTTTCCATTGCCTTTGGAGCCTTCCAGTTGCCTGCTCCTGGTCTTTATGTCCCCAACCCATCCCCCGCCCCGTCTTCTCCTCCCCATTCCCACCATTCCCATTCCATAGAGCCATGCGCCGTCCCCGCTGCGGCGTCCCGGACAAGTTCGGGCCCGAGCCCAAAGCCAACGTGAGGCGCCGGCGCTTCGCCATCCAGGGCATGAAGTGGGAGCAGCAGGAGATCACCTTCAGGTGAGGTGGTTCCATGGGTTCCAATGGGGTTCCAGTGGTGGTTATGGTGTCCTCACCACCAGAACCTCCATTGGAGGTGGTTCCAATGGGGTTCCAATGGGGTTCCGATGGTGGTTATGGTGTCCTCACCACCAGAACCTCCATTGGAGGTGGTTCCAATGGGGTTCCAATGGGGTTCCGATGGTGGTTATGGTGTCCTCACCACCAGAACCTCCATTGGAGGTGGTTCCAATGGGGTTCCAATGGGGTTCCGATGGTGGTTATGGTGTCCTCACCACCAGAACCTCCATTGGAGGTGGTTCCAATGGGGTTCCAATGGGGTTCCGATGGTGGTTATGGTGTCCTCACCACCAGAACCTCCATCGGAGATGGTTCCAATGGGGTTCCAGTGGTTCCAATGGGGTTCCCGTTGGTTCCAATGGGTTCCCATGTTCTCCTCCAGCATCCAGAACTACACCCCCAAGGTGGGAGAAGCCAGCACCATGGCCGCCATCCGTAGGGCCTTCACCGTGTGGGCCGCGGCCGCCCCCCTGCGCTTCCGAGAGGTCCCCTACGGCTCCATCCCCCCCCGCCCACGCCCCTCAAGCCGACATCATGATCTTCTTCGCCGAGGGCTTCCATGGGGACAGCACCCCCTTCGATGGGGAAGGGGGGTTCCTGGCCCACGCCTACTTCCCTGGGCCCCACATCGGGGGGGACACTCACTTCGATGGGGCCGAGCCATGGACCGACCGCAGCGATGACCTGAGTGGTGCGTGGTGGCATCTAGGGGGGGGTTGGGGGGTGGTGGTGAGGTGATCTTCTTCGCCGAGGGCTTCCATGGGGACAGCACCCCCTTCGATGGGGAAGGGGGGTTCCTGGCCCACGCCTACTTCCCTGGGCCCCACATCGGGGGGGACACTCACTTCGATGGGGCCGAGCCATGGACCGACCGCAGCGATGACCTGAGTGGTGCGTGGTGGCATCTAGGGGGGGGTTGGGGGGTGGTGGTGAGGTGGTTTTGGGTTGGTTTGAGGTGGTTTTGGGGTGGTTGAGAAGATCTAAGTTGAGTTTGGGGAGGTTTGGGGTTGGTTTGAGGTGGTTTTGGGGTGGTTGAGAAGATCTAAGTTGGGTTTAGAGTCATTTTGGGGTGGTTTTGGGGTGGTTTAAGGTGGTTTTGGGGTGGTTGAGAAGATCTAAGTTGGGTTTGATCTATGTGGGGTTTAGAGTCATGTTGGGGTGGTTTTGGGTTGGTTTAAGGTGGTTTTGGGGTGGTTGAGAAGATCTAA
>NW_009914746.1:0-1163 GCF_000696875.1 Nestor notabilis
ACCCTAACTATTCTATGATCCTATGATTCTACGATTTTAACGTAAGCACTAAGTCAGAGTTCACAGTTGCAAAGACGTCACAATTTTCATCTCAGGCCCTGACTCCACAGCTCAAAGCTGTGAGCACTTTCCATGGCTATCTTTCTGAACTCATATGGAATTTGGGAGTCGGGCACACCTTTTGTTTCAACATACTTAAGAGGAGTTCTTTTGAGATTTTGTTTCTGAGTCCCTTAAACGTGCATTTACAGCATACTATGATTGAAAGGAGCTACAAAGTAGGAAATAAAGGTGCTTACAGCATCGATGTAAGTCAGCCTACAAATATAAAAGGTATTGGAATTTGTAGCATTCAATACCCGTTCAATTTATTAAATTATTTATTTCTGTGCACACCTGTTTTTGTAGCCTCAGATGAATAAATTCATGTATATACTAGTATCCTTGTGGCTTATTTGAAGCTCTCAGAAGCTTATTGTTAAAGGGATTTGTAGCCAAACATTGCTGTTGCTTGCTCAAATTATATATGTTCAGAAGGAGAAGACATACATATAAATCCTTCCTTCTCCTCCTGTGTAGTTACTAGTAGTGAAAGAGATTTTCTAGAGATGCATCTCATCACTATTAATCTTCTTTGATATAGTATAAAATTATAAATAATTCCCTTTATGTTATGCAGAAAGGTGGTTTGGGTTTTTTTGGTTTGTTTTTGTTTTTCTGTGTTTTGGGGGGTTTGTTTTAGGTTTTTTGTGGGGAGAGGGAGGTTGTGGAAACTTTGCCATTGAATCAGGTTTCAGGTTTTAAACTATTTACACTGAAGAAGTCATCCTTCTTTTACTGGACAGTCTTGTTACAAAACCTACAGAATTTAAGCTACAGCTGTGGTGTAGTAAATTATCAGTGCTGTGCCTTTGTGTACCCTCAGTGCCCTTAGTGATTAATTCCCTAGATGATCTCCACTTTGTCTGCAGAGAAGAACAACAAACTAGTCTGAGAAAAAGGATTCACCCTCAACATTATGAGATTCAGACAGCCCAGGAGATTCCCCAGGCAGTTTCTGCTGCACCTGGACCAACTGACAGGCACTGTTTGTGTATTTGATGTGTCAGTTAACCCCCTGGATGAAGAATGTAGCCAGAGATTGCCACAGGCCATTCCTGCTG
>NW_009914746.1:1194-10174 GCF_000696875.1 Nestor notabilis
TTGTACATAAATTAGAATCCTGTAAATAGTAGATACTATTCTCGCAGATGCAAAATGTTCACATAAGACAAACTTCTGTAAATAGACGAGATAGTTTAGAGATGTTTTGTACATAGTTTGATACAATTATTAGAAATGAGTGATGCATGTGCTGAGGTTGTGATGTGGGACTATGGCTTCACTGCAAATAAGAACTCAGCAGATCAGTGGTTCAAGGAGTCCCATTCCAACCCAGCTGGATGTCACTGCAAGGACTCTCGCAACAAAGACTCCTATCACCCTCTGGGCTGTGACCAACCATCCTGTCACAGAGATTCAATTCCCTAAGCAAGCATTACACTAGTCAAAAGATCCTTATAAACTAGCTTTTTGCTTGGTTGTTTGCAGTTGGTTTAGGGTTGTTTTTTTAATAACAGACATTCTGACCATGAGTGCAACAGTGTTAGATTATACATGTGTATGGAAAATGCAAAAAAAGAGAACAGAAATGCAATCCACACAAACAGCTTAAACATCGAAACCTTTTGTTACATCAGCATGTTTTCAACTTTGCTTCCCACCTGTGCTCAAAGGAGTAACTAGTATTGAAGTAAATGGCAAACAGCAGACAGCAGATGAAAAAGTTTGAAATTAGGCTCAGCCATCCTTAAAGTATAAGGTTTAATGTCATTTTAAGGAAAAAAGCCCTGTACTTCATTTTTATTCCTTTTATAAGGGGAAAATCAGTGACCATCTGTGCAGTGGAATTACCAAATTTTTTGTAGTGAACTATACATTAATAATAGGTAATACTACCACAGGTATCTGTGATGATTTCTTTAGAAAGATAATACAGATGAAAAATTTAGCAGGTATCAAGTTAACGTAATTGGCAGAATCTTCTCTAGCAGCTATTTCAAACAGAAGATTGGCAAAATAACAGTCCAGGAAAACTAGCCATAAATTTCTGGAATAAGTTATAATCTTTCTTTGAGATCTAGTCACACTTCAATGTGAAGTTGAAAAATCATACCACAATCTTATGCAGCAAGATAACTTTGTTCAAGAAATAGTCTGATAAAATCATCATGTCACAGAATTATCCACTAGTAAATTCATTGCATCTATTTCTTATTCTTTCTGGTTTTCCTTTGTAAGCACTGATGGTACATAAAAGAGAATGGAAAGTAGTGTTTGAGGCTCTGTATTTCTGATAGGAAATTTTCTGTCTGAAGAACAATCAAAAATAAAGCTTAGAGTATTTCATTCTTGCAGGATGGCTTGAATTTTTTTGGTCATCATACAGTGTATCCTAAGGAAAAAGCTTACAGCTGTTGAGCCTTTTATCCTAAAATTTCTGTGTTGAATTTGAAAAACATTTTTCATTTTGTGAGTGCAGCTGTGGGCAAAGAGGACCCAAAATTGTTGTAATGGTTTCATCTTTACACCAAAAAAAAAAAAAAAAGAAAGAGAGAAGGAATGAAAGCTATTGAGGCTTTTGAGGCTCAAACTGAATTACTGATTTTTAAAAAATGATACATGGGGAACAAGGAGCGTTTCAGTTCAATATCTGGATCATAAAATGAATGGGAATGCTTCAGGGATGAAATATGCTCAAACATACACACAGGTGACAAATACAAACTTACAGTCATGTTTGGACTTAAGTTAATAATTCACAC
Source organism: Nestor notabilis (assembly GCF_000696875.1). NCBI lineage: Eukaryota > Metazoa > Chordata > Aves > Psittaciformes > Psittacidae > Nestor > Nestor notabilis. The sequence goes on from NW_009914746.1 coordinate 2,856, forward strand.
TTGAAATATTCATCATCCTATTTTGCTTTCTGAGCATGCATGAAAGGTATGATATGCTAGTCAAAGGAGCTTATGGTTATCACATATACACAATTTGTTGTCCAGCAACTTGTGGCACCTAGATAATGATCCTCATGACAGCTTGGTGTATTTCTATATTACTCTACCAAGAAGGAATTTTTTATTCTTTCTATTATATGGACAGTAGGATTGAATGCAGCTTCGGTAAGTTTGCAGACAGCAAGACGTGTGGTGCAGTGGACACACTGGAAGGAAGGGATGCTATCCAGAGGGATCTTGACCCTCTTTAGAGGTGAGCCCATGTGAACCTCATGAAGTTTAAGAAGGCTAAGTACAAGGTCCTGCACCTGGGTGCACAACTGCAGGCTGGGTGGAGAAGAGACTGAGAGCAGTCCTGAAGAGAAAGCCTTGAGGTTTTGTTGATGAGAAGCTTAACACAAGCTGGCAATGTGTGCTCACAGCCCAGAAAGGCAACCGTATGCTGGGCTGCACTAAAAGGAGTGTGACTAGCAGGTCAAGGGAGGCCGTTGGTTGAATGGGACCTTGAGCAACCTGGTCTACTGGAAGGCGTCCCTGCACATTGCAGGGGGCTTGGAACTAAATGATCTTAAAGTCCCTTCCAACCCAAACCATTCTTCACTGAATTGATTTATTTTACTGAATGGGTGTAAACATTTGGATTACATAATTTCTATACCATTTTCCATCATTCAGGCAAGTTGGGTTTTTTATTAAACACTTAATGTATGTTAGTGCTAATGTGCTCCTTTCTTTCAAAATCTTATTTCCCTGTCTACAGGTTCTTTGCTTAGACTTTTATTTTCTATGCTATACAAGTAAATCTTTCTTTGTAATTTAGACTTGCAGTATCTGAATCATTTTGTTTGCCCTCTGTTTTACTTTTTCAATCTCAACAATGTTCTTACATTGAGAAGAATAAAATTGCATGTGATTTAAAAAAAATCAATAAATTTTTAAACCATTATCTGGGGACCAACACAAAGTGTGTTATTAACACTCCATTCTTTCTTTGAAGCCATCATCAGTTGTGAGATGAATTCAGGTCTCCCTGACTGCAATAAAAGTAAAGGGAGTATAATGTACCAAGATATACAGTACAGGCTTTTCAAGCTAAATTTTTTCTCACAGTCAGTGAGCCTGACATGTTACCACAGGCATTAGTATATGTAATATTTACAGTCAGTGCAAGCAATAACAAGAGATTGCAGGTCAAACCAAGAGAATCTGTGCAAAATTGAAGTAATTCATGAGATAGCTGTTGTAGGCAACAGCTGAAGCCATGTGTCATCCTCAACACCAGGTTTTAAAGGTGCCACATATATGCAAGCTGTTTCATGGAACAAATTCAGGAAAGTTTAAATTCTAAAATTATTCTGTGGCTTCAGTTATACAGATCCTTGGCATTGAAGTTTAAGTTTGTGCTTAATATTAAACACTTTGCTGCATTAGACTCGAGTAACATTCAGAACTGCAGAAAATAACAGCGATCTAAAAGAGAAGAGAAGAGAAAAGGAGGATGAAGGCAAAGACAATGAGGTTACCCTACTACAACTGTTCTTATTTAATTTTCGTACTGTAGTCTTATTGTTTCACAAAAATAGCTAAATTTATGTTGATGATTAATTCAATGAGAAAACAATATAAAGATTGGATCACTTCAGCTCTATCCTGCTCTACTAGCTGAACAAATCAATGACTGCATTCCAATGTGGTGATGTAATTCATTTGTATCTTAAAATTAAATCTTTGGTATGACCCACAATTTTTTTTTCTTTTTCCCCTCCTTTGAGACACAGCAGCATTAGATGGCACTCTGGGTAAAGGTGAAAAATTACTTTGTAAGGTTGTAGTAACTCAAGTATTTCATCAAAACATAGTAAAAAAAAAAAAGCTAATGTGTCATCAGATGAAAATATATTCATATTCATTATACTTCCAACAGTCTAGAATGAAAGTCAAAGAATTATTTAGATATTACATTTTGTACCACTTTTTTTTTAAAAAGATGAGAAATAATGAATGCTCCGTATAAAGAAAATACACCAATTAGTTACTTTTTAATCTTGTTTTCAGCTTTCTATAAGAGATGTTAAAGGCAAAGCATAGACTATCAATATCTAATGATGCAAGACAATTATCTCACAACATGAACTTTTCATCGTATTATTCACTGAAAATTTAATTCACAGTGAAAAAGCAAGTTCCCTTTTAGGTGTAGCCATCTCATACATATTTTATCTGAAAGTGAAAGCCTGAAAAAAATTTCCCAATATCAAGCTTGGCTGTCCTTTACTATGTATGTAGAAGTATTACAGTGCAAGAAAAACATGTTTTGAAAGGATATTCTAAGATGATTTTTTTTTTTTTTTGACAGAGAAAATCTCCACGTGAAAAAGAAGCAAGCAAAAATCCTGAAACTCAAAACAGTCAATTATTTAAGGGAAAAAATTCTGCTTCTAGAACTTCTAGGCCAGTCTATCTTTTCATTTGTGTCTACCATTACAGTCATTCTATGTCCTTGTGGACACAAACCCAACGGAATGTCTAAATAATGATACACAAAATAAATCTTAAAAAAAAATTGTCTTTTGATTCCAAAATTACCCTCAGCTAAACTCAAGCTACCATGAAGCCAGTGGAAACCTGTGCAGCTGCAAAGGTACACTGATGTAGAGCTGGGTAAAGACCTTAATAATTAAATTATTACCTGACTTGTTTCATATGCAAATTTAGATTGCCACAGTAAGAAAGCCTTACACTTCAGAGGTTTAATTCTACTTTAAAGCTGTACTTAATAACTTGTTTTCACCCAGTATCCCAACATGTTCCAACAGCTGTAGATTTAATCTCCAGACACCTCTATCCTGACTAAAGCATCAAACATATTGCAACCAAATGCTGTGAATTCTAAATTAGGCTTTTTATCATGAATACTAGCTAACATGCTTCACTCTGCTCTATGGTGTGAAAAAGAGGAAATAAAACTTAAAAGGCTGGAAATGTCCTCCAATATGCATGTGGGGAGTAAAATATTCCCAGTGTTATTCTGCTGCCTCAGCTATGTCAAGCTAAGTTACTAGAAAATCATATCGTGGAGGCTTTCCAAATTTTTAGGGTCAAACTGTCAAATAATTCATACCATGAGGACTTCCATGTGCAGAGAAGTTCTTCAGAAAATCTTTGGTAATTTATGATGGGAGAGTGACACTGTCTCCTAAACATAAGATGAGGAAAAACTTAGTTTGAATATAGTATTTGTATCCAGTCACAACATGATATATAACACTACCAATTAATATTACTGGAAGATTAATTGATATTTCAAAACTGGTAGCTGCATTTTATGCTTTGTTTCTATCACCACTGTTGTTAAACATTAATTTCTTCTCCTTCGTGCCCACTGGTATGTTGAGAAGTCCCATTGTCCGGGAATGATGATCTTGTTTGATATTCAGCTACAGGTTTGAAGCCACCTTTCCATCTGTGTACGGCCTTGATGCATTATGCTCCAACCCATTACCTGCACTGGGGAGAACTCCGTAACTGTCACCACTAGGGCACTGTAGGCTAGAGCCAAGTCTTCAGTCATTCCCAGATGATCCAATGGAGCTTTGGTTGTGCTGTTATTAACTTTGTAAATCTGTGTTAAGAAAGTTAGGTAGAAAAGCAATTACACTAAAAATAAAATAAATTAAAAAAAAAGGAAAAAATATTTCAAGAAGAAAGCTTTAAAATTAGAGAATCTTCATTTGTCTCAGAGATTTTTTTACCTCTTGGTTATAATTAGAAAAATATATCTCCTCAGAGACTTATTCTTCCTTCTTCTTTTGCAGTAGTCCCTTTGATGTCTTTTGTGCACACCTTATCTTATCTTGCCCTTGACTATTGTCAGCACCGAAAGATTTGCTTGGAGGTAGATTTTCTTCAGCTATTTGGTTTTTTTGTATTGTTAATTCAACCAGTCAATTAAACTGAACAAATTTGTTCAATCCAGTAGACATTTCAGCAACTGGATCCATAAAGATATTTCAATTTAAACATCTATATGAAATCTTAGAGTTTCCTTTGTAATGGGAAATATAGTCTCCAAATATATTCAGTTTTTTTCTTGATGCTTCAGGATTCCATCAATGTAATTGAACTGTTATCAGTGTAAATCTCTCTCTATTATGTTTGACTGCAAAATTCAACTCCCTGAAATATCAGTATTTTTAAAGATAAATTTAAAAAAAAATAAAATTTAAAATTTAAAAATAAAAAAAAAAAACAAAACCAAAAACGAAAAGAAAAAAACCCAACACAACAGCTTTTTTTTGGATAGTTCTTCACTTTTCAGAGCCACCTTTTGTGGTACAGGAGAAATGTGAATTCGAAGATGAAGAGAGAAAATAGAGAAAACAAGGTTTTTATCTGTATATCAGGACACAAAAAGGCATGTTATACCTAGTTTCAGGTATAAAATTTGCAGTTGTTTTGACTTGCGGTTCACCTGTATGGGCCAACACAGAAAGCTAGACACATATGAGCCAAACGTCTGCTACAGAAGATGCCTGAAGGTGAACAGTAGGAAGTTAGCTACACTACAAATTTCCATGAAAGTATAATGGAAAGCTATGATGACTTTCATGGCATACATGAACTATGGCAAAAAAGAACTCACCATTAAGTGTCACACAAAAGCCTTCTTAACTATGAAATTCTTCAAAGGTCTTTTACCTTGTGCCTACATTTTTATAGGTCTGATACGACTGCAGATCCATCTGTCTTATAGACCAAATAATACTGTAGTGTCATTATGTTCATATCCTTTGCACTTGCAGGAGACTGATATGGCCATGAAGGAATTTCTGGAAGACATTTAACAACAAGGCTTCTAGCACCCTTGACTCTTTTGCATCACCTCTGGCAATCCACTGAGCACATCAGCAATGATATCAGGAATTATTTTCTACAAAACCCTAAACGCATATTGCTAGAAAGGCCAATTGGATGCTATTAACTTTTTGCATAAATTAAATTGCAGAAATGCTATCTAACCACAGACTTTCTGCTCTTCTTCTCCTTCCTTTAGTTCAAACTTCTTTACTTCTTTTTTCCATGCTGATAGACAATTTAGGAAAAGTCACTAATATGTTAAATGATCTCCTCTAGTATCTTCAAAAAGGGCAACATTTGATTATGTTTAATCATATGGAGTGAACTACAAACTGACAAACTGTCTGGGGATGTCATAAATCTTTACACCAACATGGCACAGGAATTCAAATACTATGGCTTTGTGCTGTGTTCTTTAAGAACTAGTTCTTTTAAAAATCATAGCAATGAGTTAACAGCACTTGTTCAAGTAAATGTATTTCATTTTCTTTCTCATAATCTTCAATGAAACTATAAGACAATTTTCAAGATCTGATGTGCATTTTCTTCTTAGCAATTCTTAGACAGATAGCATAATCATTATTATTAAATACAGGTTATTAATACACAACCACAGGTATTATATAATACAGTATTTCTATAGTACTTGTGAGTAGACATCCCCACCAAAATGAAAGTTTTTGATGCATTTTCGTTTTGTATCAGGAAAAACAAACAAACAATCCCCCAAAACAAACAACAAGAAACAAACAAAACCAAAACCAACCAACCAAAAATCCATCTACAAAACAGAACACAGAAGAAATGTAAAGAGTATAAAATAACAGAAAGTCTAAGGAATTAATACATACTCAAATGAGAAACTGGGCTACTACTAGTGTTGCTTACCTTATGACACAGCTTCCCATCAACTCCTGCAATATATTTTGTCCCCTTCTTTTTCTACATTGACACAAACAGGAAAAGTTGTGAAAACAGTAACAATGACATGAGTTTAATAGTAACATTACTGGAAAATAGTACAGATGCAGTTTTATACTGCTGCCAACCCTTCTCAAAATAGTTTTATTATGTTGATCATCCACCCATCTGGAAGGGATACTGATTATGTTTGGTTGGTAAAATAAAAGTTATGTATACGCTGCTTGGGTGACCACTAGAAATAAATGGGTTGACCAACTAGCCAACTTAGAGCTTGTACCCAAGCTGCTCAATAATCTGAACAGCACATCTGGTCTCTTAGCCATCAAAGGGTCCAGAAATTACTTTATGCATGGATAGAGTTCACAGATTATGTAACACTGAGACTATTCCTCTACCTAATACATGGAATGATGGAAACAGATGTTAAGGGACTCAGCCAAAGGAACAGAGGGACAAGAAAACAAAAATCTTAGGATATGTCTACATTAGAGTTTAGTTTGGCCTTTAAGAAAAGCATCTACAGAGCAAAAAAAGGTGGTGCTGAAGATCCAATATTCAACATGTGCTTTTCAGGGAGGTTCTTCAGATCCTGAGAGATGAACGTTCATTACTGCCAAGAATGCATTTGGTGTGATTCTGGGGTGCATCATTTAGGTTTCATGTAAGAAGAATCTAGTTTGTGAACTCCCAGCCTGCTACAATCTGAAACACAATGGCTGAAAACAATAAGCAGATTTGTTTTGCACTCAATCTAAACAAATTGTAGCTACATCCTCAAGCATTAGGAATTGCATATTCTTTTTTCTCTATTTTGTACAGTGCTTGTACGCTGTATATACACAGCGTATATTTAGGATATTAGTAGAGACTAAGATTAATGGAAATATTTTATTTTAAGGCACATCCATTAAGAATTAGCTTAGTCATAGGATTAAAAATCAATTACTAAGAAACCTGTAGGTGATAAAACTGTAATTCTTGCTTCAAATATCCAGGTTGTAAAAAGCGTGATGTACGGAGTAATGTGAAGGATGTGTAGATATCCTCTAAATTTGCTGTATTTTTGCAATGTGAGCATAAATTGACATAAACTAAGTTTTGCTAACTAGGTCTACAATTTACCAGATGTGGTAAGTTTACTGAAGTTATCTGAAATCATCTGAACAACGTGGCACCCAACCATGTTTTACAATAATAGAAACATGATTTTATTCTTATTACAGGAAAAAAAAAGTGTTAGCATGCTTGAAGCTTTCACTGAATCACCTCTGAAATGGGTGTCACAAGCCAGCTCAGTTCTCTGGGACTGCAATTCCTTGCAATATTTTGCAAGAGGAATGATGGAAACTCCAAGAAGGTCTTCAAGGTCACAAGAACAGAGTTCACAAACCACCCCAGAAATCTGAAATTGAGTGTTTTGTTAATATTTCAAGTGAAAAAGGTTGCTGTAAATGGCTCAATGTCCAATTGGAAAACAG
>NW_009914747.1:0-370 GCF_000696875.1 Nestor notabilis
CCTCCGGTCTCCACCATCCTCCTCCTTTATTGCAGTTGGGGGGGGGATTTTGGGGTGCGTTTGGGGGTGTTTGGGGGCTGTTTTGGGGGTGTTTGGGGGTATTTTGGGGGTGTTTGGGGCTGGGTTCGGGCTATTTTGTGGCTATTTTTTGGCTAATTTGGGGGCTATTTTTAGGGCTGTTTTAGCGCTGCTTTTGGGGCTGTTTTGCGCTATTTTAGGGCTATTTTCGCGCTATTTTGGGGGCTATTCTGCGCTGCTTTGGGGGTTATTTTGCACTATTTTAGTGCTATTTTCGCACCGCTTTTGGGGCTATTTCGCACTATTTTGGGGCTATTTCTGCGCTGCTTTTGGGGCTATTTTGCGCTGCTTT
>NW_009914748.1:0-647 GCF_000696875.1 Nestor notabilis
AGAAGAGATTCAGAGCAGTCCTGTGGAGAAAGACTTGAGGGTGATGGTCAACGAGAAAGTGAACATGTGCGCTTGCAGCCCAGAAACCAACCGTATCCTGGGCTGCATCAAAAGAAGCATGACCAGCAGGTCGAAGGAGGTGATCCTGCCCCTCTACTCTGCTCTTAAGAGACCCCACTTGGAGTACTGTGTGCAGTTCTGGTGTCCTCAATGTAAGAAGGGCATGCAGCTGTTGGAGCAAGACCAGAGTAGGGCCACGAGGATGATAAGGGGCTGGAGCACCTCCTGTACAATGACAAGCTAAGAAGCTGGAGCTGTTCAGCCTGGAGAAGAGAAGGCTGCATAGAAACCTCAGAGCAGCCTTCCAGTATCTGAAGGGGGCCTACAGGGATGTTGAGAGGGACTCTTCATCAGGGACTCTAGTGGTAGGACAAGGGGTAATGGGTTTAAACTTAAACAGGGGAAGTTGAGGTTAGATATAAGGAAGAAGTTCTTTACTGTGAGGGTGGTGAGGCACTGGAACAGGTTGCCCAAAGAAGTGGTAAATGCTCCATCCCTGGCAGTGTTCAAGACCAGGCTGGACAGAGCCTTGGGCAACATGGTCTAGTGTGAGGTTTCCCTGCCCATGGCAGGGGGGGTGGGAGTCG
>NW_009914748.1:658-9428 GCF_000696875.1 Nestor notabilis
CAGAGCCTTGGGCAACATGGTCTAGTGTGAGGTTTCCCTGCCCATGGCAGGAGGGTTGGAACTAGATGATCTTAAGGTGCTTTCCAACCAAAACCATTCTATGATTCTGTATTTCTGAGGCATGTCCACAGTTACCAGGCAGATCAGGCCTCGGAGATCAAACCCACAACAAAATTGTCTAAAACATGCAAGGACATCAAGTTTTTTAAGTTTCAAGTGGGAACTGTAACACTCCTTTGGACAGCTTTGGAAGGCAGAAAAAAGAAAAAAAGTAAATCAAAGATAATACTCTACTCTGTACAAAGAAACCACCTTCAAATTTTTTAGGATCACAGTGAAGAACACAGTGAAAAACATATATCCTGTAAACACCTAGGACGTTAAAATGTGCTGAGAAAAATAAACTGTATGTGGTATAGTTCAGACACCACAAAATTTATGCATAAACGTTTATATTGATTAACAACAGAAATCTCCAGCCCTCTGCCGAAGAGTGATACACTTTACAAGCAACAGAAAAAAAATAAATTCAAAATTACCTATTGCATTTTATTTTCTACTTCAGTGCTTGCTACATTCTGAATTTGATAAGGTGCAGCCACTCACAAATGATACCCGAAATACATGTTCCTTGTTTTGGTCCTTTTTTTTTTCCCCTAAAATACCCACACACAAACAAAAAAACCCTAAACCAACAAACAAGCAAAAAAACTGATAAAATATCAGTAAAGCTCCTTCATTTGCTCTTCCCTAAGATTTGAAGTGAGGAAGCTAAGAATCATTAAATATATTTTGTGCTTGGCTAGTATGCAAAACTCTGCAGAGTAGACATGAGAGATGCAGTAAGGACCAGAGAAGAGAATTTTGCTGTAAGGATAGCATAGAAAAGAAAATATATGTCAAGTTCAGAACAGATGTTAGAAACCTTATCAGGAGATTAAGCTGGTGAAACAGCCTGGAACACAACACATTCCTACATCTTGTAAGATGCTTAGCAAGATGCATCAATACCAACCAAGTAAGCACAAGGAGAAAGGGGAAATTTTCTGGTGCTGTTTCTATTTCTTAGGTACTCCTTAACCTCTTCTGAATCTGTGCTGTTGCTTCTTAATAAAGAAGCCACCTCTCAGAGCATATCAGCCAGCTCTCTATCTCCTTCCCATGTGTAATTCTCTCTTCCTACCAAGGACTGCACTACTGTAACACTATAGATTTCCCTCTCGTTAGTAATGAGTGATCCTAGTCTGGACTGTTGCTTTTTTTTTCTGTTAGAATTCCACAAAATATTAGCACGTACAAGCTATCTGTACAACATCAGACTGAAGAGAGAAAGAGCAAGAGAGCTCACAAGACAGTGTGAACCCGTGAGAACAGTTTGCAGCTCCTTCTCTAACAGCCTGTGGCTGGAAGCTCCAAAAAGCATGTGGCAGGACATCTTATTTTCCACATGGAATGTAGAATTTGGGTTTTCACATCAACTCTGGACTTTCAGGCATCATCTTAACCACCCAAGAAAACAGAAAAATGCGTCTGTTCACTTACATAATTTGAAAACTAATTGTCACTCCAACTTTATTAAACTTTCATCAACCAATTTCATTTCTCTTCCTTAGAAACGTAAGAAAAGGTAGTATTGATTACACCAGATCATTTCAAGTAGTGTATAGGTATACTTAATACAATGCCTTTCAAAATATATAGATGAAGGGGGTTTTTTTAAATCTTCATTCTCCACAGTTAATTTCAATTTAAAGTTTTTGCACTGCATTTCAACTTCTGTTTCTGTGTTTTTCACACTTAACCCGCCACTTTCATGCTTTCTCAAGTAATTATAATTGAAATTTAAAGTTTTTGAGAGCAGAATCTGTAATTAAGTCTGCATAGATTAGACAAAATAATGTGGAGACAATCTTTTTTGAAGACTGAGAATCACAATGTGCATAACTGTGTATAAAGGAAAAGTAATTAATACACGATACTGTGGGGTTCATAGTTTAATATTAAAAGCTACTGGTGTAAAACTGCTACTTCAAGAGATTAGTGAATTGGACAATAAGAAATCCCATCCAACAACTCAGGTTTTTTTTTTTTCAAATGATATTAAAATACATTTTCATATGGCATCCTGAAATACTCGCATATCAACGGTTCTATTATTCTCCTTGACCTACAAACAGAGATAATTGTTTTGTCAACTGACAAATCAAAACAATCCTTTTATTACGCTAATGTTCTTTTGTTTTACCATCAACATTATTTGCATTGTTTTCCTGCTTTTTGAAGGTCATATGGTCAAGTTAGTTCAGGAGCACCATTAGCTTCTTGGCTGACGCCAAGTTCACCAAGCTATGAGCAATTCCAACTTACCTGGGATTTGCTCATGATCTCATCACTTCCCGGCTGAACTACATAACATGATATACTGGACCATGAAGAAGTGAGTCCTTCTTGGTCAGTGTAGCATTAAGTGCTATGTAAGCATACCAGATGTGTCCAGATGTCCACTTTCAAAGTAAGTAAGTAAAGTGCTCTGTCATCTAGTCCAAGGATATTTAAAAGACTCCCTGATGTCCAGGATAAAAACCATGGTCAACAGCTTCTGGCACAGCTAAGTTCTCAGTAGCAAGTTCAGCTAGACATGGGACAAAACTTTTGAGGTAACTCTCCAAGGAAACTGGCATAATCCTAAATCTCACTACGCTCTGCTCCAAGTGCCAAGACTGTATCTTTGCCAGATCAAAACACTCTCATTTCAATAAGAGACAAATATAAAAAAATAAATAATAAAGCCAAGAACAATATATCCCATGATGAACAAAAATCATTTCATTATACACATTACTATACACTACACACATCAACAGTCAGTGTAAAAGGTCAACCAACCCATAAGAGACCACTCATTGTTTAATGTACGTGGTGGCACTTCAACAACTCCTGTAATACAAAGAGTCTGTTCAGACCTAGGTATTTAGAACCACAGAAAAAAAACCAAGGAATGGGACCCTCTGGGTGTCATTTGGTCCACCCTCCTATCCAAAGGCATTTTAGCAATCAAGATTTTCCTGTGGTTTTCACTTCTCTAAAACTGAATTAACAGAATTTTATGAATAGAAACTCACAAAAGACCAAAAAAAAAAAAAAAAAAAAAAAAATCCATGGAAGAAAAAACCAAGCTGTCCTCCTCCACAGAATGGAATGCACAAAGCATTTACCAACCAAAACAGCCCTTCCCTGTAATCTCTAATAAACTACCTTCTAATGGATACCACTCAACACAAACACCAATACAAATGGAAAAAGACAAAATCAAGGTTTATTCATTTACTTGATTACTGATCCCTGAAACATTTGTCCCTAGACTTGCAACCATGTAGAGCACACCAGAAAGAAAAAGGCGGAAGCAGCAGCTGAAGCAGCCCAAGCACTGACATACACTTTGTATGGAATCTAACTGGCATTATCAGATGCTTGTCCTTTAGCCCCAAATGTTTCTTCCACTTCCTTCACAACCCCTTGGCCTTCATTTTATTCTCCCATTGTTGCCCTCCCTTATTCACTTCACTCTACGCTTATCTCTTACAAGCCAAACCATTATGAGATTGCACTCTGATTCACATCTCCAGCATTAGATCCTTATATGTGATTCACTCTTCCAGATGTAACTATTTTCCACTATCTACCACAAACGTAGAATTTATTTTTAAAAGCTTGTCAGTAACACACAACTATACTGTCTTATCTACCTTATTTTAATGGGCATTGTTTGTAAGAACACATTACACTCATGTACCTCACAAAAAGCAGAATTTATACCTTCACTCATACATCTAAAGAATAAAATTTATCTTATAATGGATTTTTTTTTCTTTTTTTGGTATTTTTTATTTATCTTAGCTTTCATAGAATCTTACAGCAATTTTAATGTGGAATGAAACAGTTCCCACATAAGCCAGAAGGGCACTCCACATTCTAAGATTTTAACTCTGCTTAATAACTGAGGTTTTCTATTCAGTTTTTCATTGAAAACACAAGTTTTAGATACCAAAGAACTCAGTTTTGAATTAAAACAGGATCCCTGGATAATTTAATAGCATACTTCCCATAGTTTTGAGTTTCTGAACAAGTCAGCTTTTATCAGCAATAAGTGAAGTTGCCAAAATCAAAAACAGAACTGACGTGGTTACACACTGTGAAACCATTTAGTGACAGCACAAATACAGTACACTGCAACTAGTTAGCTAACTGTTCTTACAGAAAACCTGTGCAGTGTACTGCCACTTCTACATAAATTCCAAAGAAGTGCTTATGTTGTACATTATTTCTAGAGTCATCAAAATTAAGTGCTTTGGTTTGCCCATCTGTACTTTAATTAATTGATCTGTAACTTTATGTCACTGAACAAAGATATATGAAATGTATGAAAGTAAACCACTGTGTTATTTGAAGACCATTATTCAAATTTGTAACAGAACCATCACTTGAAATTTCAGATTTTCAGTTACTTCGACTTGTGAAAAATCACTCTTAAGGACCGTCTAAGGAATTCTTTAAAAGTAATCTTAGTTTCCATGAAGTACATTATGTTGCTTGCCTTAAGTATTTTAGAGTCATTCTCTCTTAGCGAACATTTTTTACTTCAAACAACTCAGGTTTACAAGAGGTCTCTCCCCCTGTGCAACTTCACAGCTGCAAAGGTGGAGAAAATGAATGCCTACCAAAGAGAAGAAGAGAAAAACATGTTTTCATACAAAACCCACTCTCTCAAAAAAAAAAAAAAAAAAAGGTTACAAATACACATTTTGATTTTTGAGTTACATTTTGTATATACTACTTGACTTAAACTTCAGTCTAGCCTTTCTCTTGAACCATGAACTCAAAATATGCACAAAGAACATGTGTACACACACAAAAAAAGGCAGGAAATGCACAATTTTTTTTTGTTTCTTCAGAAATTTACCTTTGATGACAAAGCATTTTATTGCTTTACATGTAGCATGATCGCTCAAAAATTTCACCTGTACTAGTCAAAATCAGAAGACATAAGGGACACTATATAATACTAGCAATTTTCATCAGCCCTAATTCTTATAGTGCAGCAAACCAGCGTATACCAACGAAACTTAGAAGAAAAAACAAGTGATTGGGAACTTTTTCCCCTGCTTTTTAATGTGTAAAGGTGAAGTTCCATATTTACCTAAGTTAATACTCCAATTGGTTGATTTTAAAGATTTAGATGTTCTATTTTACAAAGTAAGGTCACTATAAGCACACAGATTCAGAGCATCTTATTTAGTATCTTCTTTGCCTGGTTCTTTCCAATTCTCACTTGCACAGGTATCCAATTATGATTCAGTCACTTAGCCAGTCTGAGTGCCAATTGTTCCTGTTACAAGGACAATGTGAACGACGTACTCACTTAAACCTAAATTCCCTTCATAGAGCAGGAAACAAATGATGAGGCACAGTATCTGTTCATCTCTCCAACAGCCTCCTCCAACAGCTCCTGATGCTAAAACTCTCCTTCTAAGTGCTACTTTGGACCATACTTCATGAGACTGGTTAGGTGGGGGCTGAGGTTTCATACCATTCTCCTTCACTAAGGATTCCGAGTTTCTTGTGCCTTGCTTTTACAATCACAAAAATCTTAGGATTTGTAAGGGTGCTGAAATTCTTGCTCACTGCATTTGCTCAATGCAGTCATTACACACACAAAAGGCAAGTCCAATCTATTTGGATTAAAATTTCAGAATGGCACTGCACATGTGCACCATATATGCTCATCTTTCTGGAGAGAAGTTGACATGGGGTTGAAATGCAGTACATATAGAGTACAGCTTGGAAAAATGACTGCAGAATAAGCCCTACATGCACTTGCTTTCAGTTCTTTATCCCTAACTGGGATAATTAAGTAAACTATCAGAAACCTTTCCTACAATAAACAACAATGGAAAATGCAGACTTGGTGCAGAAATATAAAATAATTCATACTGATTAATTATGACCACAATTAATTTACTACCAAAATAGATAAAAATTTCCACTTCGCCTTCCATCATTTCCAGCTCCAAAGACCACTGTTTTTAAACAGGAAAAAAAAATAGACCCATAACAATTCAAATAGAGTACATGTGAAATAACATTGTTCTGAACTCTCCATTGGAAATGTCATTTGAAATGGACAGGTCATCAAGAAGTCCCTTCTTTGGACAATTTCTGTAGCTTGAGATGATTTGTTAAAAAAGGCAGAAAGTATTTCTGCTTACACAGTACTTGTTTATATGGAAGAGTAACCAAGTGAAACTCTTCACACATTTGTGGAGCATTTCTCATACACATATATATATATGCTTTTCCACACAAATATTCTGAAATATTTTTTATAAATTCAGAGAATGGCATTACAGTGTACTAACTAAACACAGCCAGTTAAATACACAATTGCCTGTATTTATTACTATGGTTTAGCCTATAGAGGAACAGATGGTTTCTATGTGTTCCCAATCAAATACTCTCAATTGCTTATTTGATCATCTGCAATAGGTTTTTTGACTGAACTAGTTGAGCTTTAGCATTCTGTACTTCTTAAATTTGACCTGCTTTTAGCAGCTCTTTTGACTTGTGGCAGTGGATGCTGGCTGATGGCCAGCAGCCTCTTCCTCCAACTTCAGTACAGTTAATTCAGCAGTGAATTAAAAACAGAAATTCTGTATTCCTTAGGATAACATAGTCTAAATTCTGCTCTCCAAATAATCCCTACAGATGCATGCAAGCACAATTAATAATTCAACTATTAACCAAAAATGAAAGACTTTGTTTAATCTCATTTAACACTGGTACAGTCTTATGACACATAAATGAGTGGCTTTAACCTACTGTTTAAATAATTCTTTAAAGAGCAAAGTCATTTAAAATACAAATACATAATTTACACAGAGACAAATAACATTAAAATCTACCTTCTATTTCTCTTGTCCATTTGTTTTAGTGCCAAGACTTACAAAATCATTCTATTAAGCTCTGCCTCTAAGATTATTTAATTGAATTTAAAAAAATGCACATTACTGAGTTCTTTAACTATTATTCATTGCAAAGAAGCAGCACACAGTTTTATTTTGGGTTTAGTTTGTTACTACCACTCAAGTTGGATGTTATAATAATATAAATTCTCTTGCCTAGCAAGAGCAAGAAAATAAGCATACTAGCATTGTCAGGCACTGAATAATGAGAATGTATGTTTTTAACTACCTGAAATATAATTTGGCATATGCTCCCTTTTGGGAGAGTTTTCCTTTAAATAAAAGGATTAAACATCAGGGTAATTGTTAACATAAAGCAGGACTAACTTAAATACTACACTCTATCTAAAAAAAACCCAGCAAGAGTACAGGCAAGAGCACAAGCACAAAACTGCAAACGTATTAATAGGTATCTTAGTTCGTTGTAAATATGTATTGAATGGTCTTCTGCAGATGAGAACACATGTAACTGCACCAATGCATGCTTGCCTAATAGTGGAATCTTCTATGTAATTTGGAATAATTTATTAACAGACTATGTTTGAGGTGTGGGGTTTTTTTTAATTTTCTAATTTGGACTGTAAAGTTGAGGCTTAAAGAGATTTGTATTACATCAGATTGCTCACTGGTTATATTCAAACATCTAAAACCTCTATAGCTAAGTCAGGTCAATTAATTTCTTAGAACAGAATGAAACCTACTGGATTGTTTTTCTTCCCTTTTGTGTGTGTGTGTGTGTGCAGTGAAACAAAAATAATATAACTAACAACAAGAAGGACCATTGAGTTCATTGCTCCCATCCTCCCAGAGTTACAATAGTCAAGAATTTCCCTTTGCATGCCAGCAATATGTGTTCAGAGCCAAGAAAGTCGAAAAGTAAAAATGACGCCTGAGTGATACACTGGAAAATGGAAGCATGACAGGGAAGGAGAGAGAAAGAAATACAGTGAGATGCAATGGGATAGATGCACTCTAACCCCACACTGTTCTCGCCAAAGAGCAGAAGGTTACAGCACGTAACCCAGGAGTTTCTGCAAGAGGAAGAGGAATAGTAATAAAAAGGGCAGTATACTCCCAGGGCTGCCAAAAGCAACAGCACAATCAAGGAGGAGAAGGAGGATTCCATATGTCAGAAGGATGTAGAGCCAGATTCTTGAAAATACTTCGGTACCTAACAAATGTTACCGAGCGCTTAGCTGCAAGACATGTTAACAGTTGACTACTCTCATGGATTAAAGAGCTATACAGTAGTCAAGTCACTCAGTTCCTCAGGGACCTAGAAGGGTATTTTCAGTCACAAACATTTTTTCAGCTATTTTATACCTAACTACATGTATTATTTACAGGCTTTGGCTATATTCATCTAGTCCTGACCAGAACCTAAAATTGTTGCAATATTTAGGTTTAGGAATGTCTACTCGAAATGTATCTTAACAGTTTGTAGAACCTCACATAGCACTGATTCAAAAATTCTTGCAAATCTTCAATTTTCATCTGCCCAAAGTCTCTACATTACTTTATTATTTGTCTGTATTGTCTGTTAATTAAAATAACAAAATAAAAGAAATAATTACTTAATTGAGGTACAGCACTTACATGAGTAGAGACAGGATGGGAAAGCAAGCCCCTCCTACAACTTACTTAGAGCAAGATATTGGATATAAAACCACGGAATCATATCATAGAATGGTTTGGATTGGAAGAGACCTTACAGTTCATCTAGTTCCAACCCCCTGCCACAGGCAGGGAAC
>NW_009914748.1:9458-30859 GCF_000696875.1 Nestor notabilis
GTCGACGCTGGCCTGGAACCCTGTCAGGGGATGGGGCAGCCACAGCTGCTCTGGGCAACCTGTGCCAGCGCCTCAGCACCCTCATAATGAAGAACTTCCTCCTAACATCTAATCTAAATTTACCCTTTTAAAGCCATTGCCTCTTGTCCTGTCACTACATGCCCTTGTAAAAAGTCTTTCTCCAGATTTCTTTGTAGGCCCCCTTCAGGTACTGTAAGACTCCCTGGAGCCTTCTCTTCTCCAGACGGAACAACTCTAACTCTCTTAGCCTGTCTCCATAGGAGAGGTGCTCTATCTCTTAGACCATTTCAGCAGCCCTCCTCTGGACTCACTCCAGCAAGTCCACATCCTTCTTATGCTGGGGGCCCCAGAGCTGGACACAGGACTGCAGGTAGGTTCCCTTGGGAGCAGAGGGGAGAATTCCCTCCCTTGACCTGCTGCTCATGCTCCTTTTGATGCAATCCAGGACATGGTTGGTTTCCGGGCTGCAATCACACACTGCTGGGACATGTTGAGTTTCTTGTCAACCATTATCTTCTTTTTCCTCAGGGCTGTTCGTAAGCCCTAATTTTCAGGGTATGGAAGATGATAGGGCTGATCTCAAAGTTTTCCTATTTCTGTTATTTCAGACTGTAAAATAATTATCTAGTTGCTAAGTAAAATACCCAAAGAGACATCGTGTAGCAGTGAGGTACTCTGCAATGCTCAAATGCAAAGAACACCTGTCTGCAGCATACAAAATAAGTGTGAAATCAATATTGTACGTAAATGAACTATACTTGAAGCGTGCTCGACAAGCTCGCACTAGCACCGACACAAATTTAAGTATGAAGGACTTAGGAGACCTTAAGTTGTGTGTTTGGAGATGTATCCTTTGACTCAAGCACCATGTCTTCCAAATTTTTTGCATTCCTCCAAAGTAGGTCAACAATTTCACTCAGCCCTCAAGACGTTAGGAACTGAAACTTATCATAGACATCGTATCTACTTTTCTGCTTCCAGACGGTGAGAGGAGGCAGGATTTAGTCTGCTCCTAGATGCTTTGGAAAAGCACATACCTTACAATTTTGGCTGGAGGCCAGGCACATCTACTAACCTGAAAACTCTTCACTGGTTTGAAGACCAGGGAGTAAAGATCAGATAGAATATTGGTAAACACCTTAAAACTAATGGCTTCCATTTAACAAAGATCAAAACGAGCTGAAGAGCACAGGAGTGAAGTTTAAGGGAAGGTAAATTACAGAAAGAACGCTGAATAAAAACAGAGGGTAAAAAGCATAGCTGCTTGCTGGAGAAATAAGGCGCTTGGATGTCTATGGGGATTTATTTTTCAAATTAATTAAAATACCTTAGTTATGTAAGAAGTTCCTGCTAACTTCAAAAATATGATTATGCTCAAAGCGCTTTGCAAAACCAAAGCCTAACAATATGGAGAAAATAAACACCTTCTTCATTACCAGAAGGAATTTGTGTATTCAGTGTTACTTAATTTCATAAATACTTAATCATAATTATAGTCACTGGATGGATTTTTAAAAGTAGTTAGTTGTTAAGATGATTGGCAGTTTTTCCTTGCTGTTGATAACACCTAATGATACATTGCAGGATGGAAAGCTACATTAAGAAATCCAAAAATACTTTCTGTGTACTCACCACATTAGATAATTCTAAGTTTTTCTTTCCACAGACATTTTATTGATACTTCCCACTTAAAGAAGGCTGACAGATGTCAAAGGTTTTCTACGGATGCTTTTCAGATCATTTATTCAAAGCTTTCTTCAAAAGATTTTTCTGTTGCTTGTTTTTTCTCCCACTCTATAGCTCCAATAAATACAATCAGCAAGCTTCCAAGATCCCAGCCAAATTACTTCAGAATTTAACTAATTTATGTATCTCTAAATAAGAATCAGAATTACTACATACAGCATTTAAACTCAAGTCTTGGATTAGGATACTGTTATGAACTGTTGGTATATGAGAAAGTATCTTCACTTGTTTGTGCTAGAGAAAAAACGTCTACAGAGATACTAAAGACGCCAAAACCAGAAGAGAAATATGGGGTCAGCCTCATGTAAGAGAATTCAGTATACACACATTAGATTTAAAATCTGTTTTATGTAGCCACCACTCACACGTCTAATAGCCACACTGCAGACTTGCAGGCAGCCCAAGTAGGGATACTTACAAATCTTACTTTTTTGCTTCTCTTACCGGTGTCTATCCCTTGATCCTACAACACTAAGCATATATACCTAACTTTAAGCAAATAAGAAAAGTTCCTTACTGATATGCTCTTTTTTTTGCTTGTTTTTTAATTTTAAATAGAGGCCTTTGTTGCATTTAATTATTCCTGTTTTGTGTGACAATCATAAACACTGTAATTCTCAATAGAAGGAAAATAGAGTACAATATTTCATCTAGATTTCTACTTTTTTTTTTTTCTTTCTGGTCTGCAGGGTCACTGGCCAGTTTCCCTTCCTTACAAAGCAAAGGAAAAAAAAATAAAAGATTTGCACAGCTTACTATCATTAGTTATTTCTCTTGGAACACTCTCATTAATTCCAGTGAAAACTTTGCTCTAGTTATACATAATTTAGTATTTTTAGTCTGTACAAATACAGCATATCAACAGAATAAACCACTTACCGGCTAAAAGTTTTAAGCCTTACTTCTCCCTGGAATGTTAAAAAATGCTTGATTTCTATGAAAGTTGAGTTTTCATTTGTTCACAGTACCATTGGTAAACACTGATAGGGCTACACATGTAAAGTTCAGGCTACTTCAAGTTCTCAAAAACCCCCATGCAGAAGCCAGACTTTGAACACCTTTTTCTGTACAGAACATTCCTCCAGAAGTACATCTTTTTACACATTAAAAATACAGTAAGAAGAATAAACGAGAGTTTTTGACGAAGGGCACTTCAGGTGCTCTACTGTGGATGGTTACAATAAACAGGCTGAATGGATCCTCCTTCCCATCCTTCTTGAACAGAGAAATGAGATTTGCTTTCCTACACCTATTCCAACCTCCATGACTGTGCCTGAGCTGTTGAGCGCTGCCTCACAACATCAGTCAGCAGCCTCCCTCAGCACTTGTGCATGCACTACGTCAGGGCTCATGGACTTTTGTATGTACAGTTGCTTAAGCATTCCCGAACCTGATCCCCTTCTACCACAGAAGGGGAAAGACTTCCTTGCTCCAGACTTCCCCCTCGTCTCCAGGGCCCTTGAAGATTTCTGAAGTCTAATTCAGGCTAGCAAAGACTGAAATGAAGGAGGCATTCAGTGCCTCAGCCTTGTCCACCTCCCGTGCCACTAGGGCCTCTGCCCCAATTCAGTAGCAGGCTCTCATTTCTCCTAGTCTTCCTTTTGCTGCTATTTATTTATAGAACCCCTTCTTGTTACCTTTGACAACTCTAACCAGATTTACATCAGGTGGGCTTTCGCTTTTTCTAATCCCGTCTCTGCACATTCAGACAGCTTCTCTATATTCTTCCCAGGAATACCTACCTTTGCTTCTACCTTCTGTATATTCCCTTTTTACGTTTGAATTTTAACAGGCGCAACGTGTTCATCCATGCAGGCCTTCTGGCTAGACTTCCTGTTCATTGGGGTAGACTGCTTTTTAGCTTGGAGAATGTGATCTTGAATACCAACCAGCTTTCCTGCAACCCTCTTGCCACTAGGCCTGATCCCTTTCCACTATGGCCCTATCCATGCTCCCTGGGAACATATTCCTAAAAAAGCCAAAGCCTTCTCTCCCAAACAGGGTTTGGGGGTTTATTTTCTTCAGCAAGGAATGATTCTGTATGTGTGGGGTTCCCCACCTCACTCCCCTCCAACCCCTCTCCTCCATGCTTAAGATTATAGAATCACAGAATAGTTAGGGTTGGAAAGGACCTTCAGATCATCTAGTTCAAACCCCTCTGCCATGGGCAGGGATGCCTCACACTAGACCATAACACCCAAGGCTCCAAGGACTATATGTGTGGCAAATAATGTTACATCAGTAATGTTCAAAATAAGATTTGAACCATCTATAATGTCTCTCTCATTGATACCAAGTTTACCATAAACTTTGGAAAGACCAATGTTGCACCCCTGTTCAATGGAGGTCTCCTGGTACTTAGAAGCATAGTTGAGACTTTCACTTTTTGGGCATTAGAATAAAACCAATAACCATCTTTGGACTAAGGGGTAATAAACATACCAACTACATCAATGGTTCTCCTTTAGACACTTCTGGAGAGGCAGACTTCATGCCTACCTCACAAAAATTTAAGACATGAAAGAACTAATCCGGCATTTACAAGCAAGTAGTCCATTAGCTGCTACTACACACAATGACTTAGGTGCAATTTCTGTCTCAAAGTATTGGTTACTAATGCAGTCTTGGAAGTCATGCAAGATGAAGGATACAGCAGAATGACAACACAGTATTTTACTTGGTAGTGTTAGGTTAACAGTTGGACTCTACGATACTAAGGGCCTTTTCCAACCTAACAATTCTATGATGCTATGATTATACAGAACCCTTAATACCAATATGCTTCCCAAAGCACCTTATATTGCCTACTGTTAAAGACAGAATTATCAGAATAGACTGATGTTTGCCTTCACTGTGCAAGAAATCTTTAAATTCAAACAATAAAGAAAACTGACTCTCAACAAGGTATGTTGAAATCATTGCTAAACCCCAGGCAGAGTGCTAAGACTCCCTAAGTGGACAGGACTTCATCCTGCCTCTCTGCTCTCTCACTCCAAGCCCAGCCTGGTGCCTTAACAACAGGAAAGTCTTCTTCCATAGCCAGACTTAGATCTGATAGCCCCCACCCAGAGGACAGGAAAACTATACCAAAACCTTGCAGCTCTCAAGACTAGATATACATCTACAAAGCCCATGATGTTACAGTGTACGAATGCTTTTGTTAGTACTAACTAAGCTGAGTCTACTTGAGTAGAACAGAGCTGAGAAGCCTAAGAAGTTTCCATGGTTAAACAGATTCCCACACAGGATCCGGGGTATACAAACCTAGGAAAGCCTGCAGTCAGAAAATGCCCTACAACTTAGCCAGTACCTTCCTCTGTAATATTCCAAAATCACATATACAAAACACCAAAGTACTTGATACCATGGAGCCTAACTCAAGCTATGTAGTATTAAAAATACCCCATCTGATCTATAATATGACATCAATTTTCCTACTGCAATTTTTTTTTAATGATGCTGAAAGAAGAGCCGCACCTTGTTCTTAAAATAAACAAAGTATTTTGCTTTTTCTGTAACCTCTGACAGCATAAAGTAAAATGATTCATTAAATGTAACTTTATGGTTATTTATGAGATGCTAACTAGGTGTGTGATGTGCTAATTATTAAGAAAGCACACATTTGGAACACCTCCAGGTGTCTTTCCAAATCTTTTTCCCCAGGTGCAGTTGTTTTTCAATTTCTTTCTGTTTGAATGAACATTACAGCACACATAATTTCTTCACTTAGTTTCACTGCTTCATAGATTTTAACATCAGAGCAAATTCAGATCACCTGATCACCAGTCATTCTACTTCACCTGGGCACATCTATTACTAAATCCAAAAAATTATTTAAGAAAAAAAACCCCATTGTATTTATGAAATTGAAAGAGACCAAAGAGACTGCTAATACCTGAAGCCTCTGCAAGGGAAGTGATGCAAATACTCTGAAGCCTTCCAGGAGCAAAAGTTAAAAAATTTTCCCAGGTTCATCACAGTCTAACTTAGGAGAACATTCCTTTCCTAATGACAATCACACAAGCCAGGATAAGCTATGCAAGCATGTAGAAAAATACCTGTCAGAACACTGACTCACTGCCTTTTCCTGGGCTGACTGAACTGTTTAAACAGTGTGCATGTGTGGGTCCTTGGAGCAGGAAAAGACTGAGCTGCATGGAGTTCCAGAGGCATAGCAGGCACTATGGCAAGCAAGAGGAGCCCAAAGGAGTGAATCTTATGCGGAAGTTAAACGACTTGGCAAATCTTACTACGTTGGAATGCATGATTTGAGGAGATCAATGTACACACACCATTTCATGGGCTATTTAATAATCTTGACAGTATGACTGTATCAGGTCTAAATGAAAATATATTTTAAAAGGATTCGCTTACGCGGGCATCACTGTCACTGACTGCACTGATGTGGACATGCCTGGAAAGATGTTTAATAGCAGTGGAATGCAAAATTAGTCAATTTTGACGCACGCTCAAGTGCAAAATACAAGGATCCATAGCACAGAACTGGGAAAATAAATCGAAGAAAAAGTACTACTAGGCAGTGATACTGTTTAACCCAGTATAAAATCTTTGCTATCTCACCACTAGCATTTTCCATAGCATTTTATTATTTCATTATCTTCACATTAAATTGGATGTTTACACACAGCATGATCATACCCTTCTGCTTCAAACAAGCACTAACTAAAAACTGAGTTTCAGGTTACATCAAACTGTAGGATAGAAAAGGAAGGTATTTTTCTAATAAATTTGAAATTAAGACAATACTAAATAACAGCAGGTAGCATGTGTGTCCTAAGCCATGCTACTACAGACAAGGCAGAAAGCATTCTGTGCACACTGAATAATTACGCTGAATATTAAGATTTCCAAAAATAAAATAAATATTTAAAAATTTTAGATTGTAAATAAAAACTTCATTCATCCAGCAGTAATGGAAAAAAAGGAAAGGTTTTACTTATTATTTTTTGAAGTCTAAATCCACAATCTTGCCACAGAAGTCTTGAATTAGTTTCAAACTTCATAAGGATGTCCATATACCTGCAGGAAGTTAAAATTTTAGATCTTTGCTTACAGCCTGCAGTTTTGTTGTTTTGATTAAGTTCTGCTACATATTCTATGGCAATTAGTTATATGCAACAAAGTACTTGGACTGTGTTACAAATGTCATATAGTGAGACAGAAAATTAATTTCATTCTACTTACCCTTTAAATTAAGAAAAGGTTGTGGTGAAAAAAGAAAAAAAAAATAAAGGCTAAATTCAGACTGAAGGTGAAGTTCTGTGAAAACTTGAGCTTGCGAATTACAGAAATAAAAGAAGTATTTCTAAAGCGTTTTACAGAACTTAGAACACATTTTCTCTTTTGTAAGCAGAATTTATTTTTTTGTTTTGTTTACAAACACCAGTAAGACAGTGTTGAATGCAACAAAGAAGAAATATTCTAATCCAGAAAATAAATGAACATTAGCTTATTGCTGATTCAGATAATTGTAGCTCCAAGTTATACTTTTAGTGAAATGGGCATTATTTCCCGTCCCTACCCGTGTTACCCTGAACAAGTTGATGCAGATCTCAGTGACCATGGCACTCTCATTTAAGAAAAAAAAAATCTGGTCAGTAGCTGTGTGATAAATATATACTTTAGAATGATGTATTATCAAAATTTCAGATAAAGCTAAATGTGAAACTAGCTTTGAGGCTTCATAATGTCATTATTTTGAAAATGTCAAAGAGAGTTGCAAAGAAATCTGTAGTACAGGCTTAGGCTGCTGTCCTGGCCCAAAAACACAAAGTGTCCCTTAACCTCCACACCTGAACCTGCAAGTAATGACTCACGCAAGTAATTTAATGCTAATGGGAAAAGTCCTAAGGTTTCAGTAAGTAAGAATAAGGATCAGACCCCTCCCTTAAATGTTCAGAGAAAGAATCAAAGAACAACTATTGACCAAAATGAACAACAGAGTAAGTGAAAAACAAAAATCAATATGTTAAACTCCTTTCTTTGAAGAGTCTGAGTCCCTGGGATGACGACCTTAGGTTGGGTTGGACTGCTTATTCCCATCAGCCACAACACATACAGCCCTAAATCAATCATACAGAAGCTGCTCCACATGCCCTGCACTGCCAACTGCAAAGTCTCAGATCACACCTATTTTCTCAACATTTTACAAGACCCATGGTGGGAGTCCTTTGTTCAGCACATCGCAACAGACAAAGAAGATTCATCAATACCAAGGAACTCCAAAGTACTGTGGGACTGTTTCTGTAAGTCTGCTCACCACTCAATACAGAAAGCAGGCAGAATCCTTCAATATCCCTCACTTGCCAAGGCCCCCACACTGATCTTGCCAACCTTCAACCCACCTAGTAATTCAACAAATGTAGCAAACTCCTCATCTAACTTCACAGAATGCAACCACCATCAAAGCTACATGATTACAACAAGATAACTGAGGTTAGCCAAGTACCTGACTACTCAGAGCTCACTCTTCATTGACACTTCCATGTCATGTACTGAGATGAAACTCAGAGGTTTCTCTCCATAGTCATTTTATTTAGAATTAGACATATAAACCACACATTCTCTCTCCATTCCCCCCCCACCCCCCACCCCCACCAAAATACAGATAAGAAAGTCTTGCTAGCTTTTTTAACCAAAATAACAACGGGTACAGCTCTTGGTTCCAAGTTCCGGTCTCTGCAAAGCCTCTTAACATATGCATTACAAAATCCATTCCAACTTCCATGACTACAGACCTGAAAAGGATTCTTTTTCATCTTGTAAAAGCCATGAAGTCACAATCATGTAGGCATTTTCCTAGAGAAAGTATATTAAAAACAAACAAACAAAAAATCTTAACAAAACAATGCACACTTTTTTGTAGCCAATAAGGCTTTAAGTATTCCAACAAATAAACTGGTTTAGGCTTGTTGGTTTTGTGGTTTGATTTTGCTTTTGGTTTGGTTTTGGGTGTTTTTTTTTTTTTTTAACCCAAAATGTTTGCTTTGTTTTTCCAGGGTTTTTTTAACACTGTTGGAAAAATAACAAATTTCAGCTGAAATAAAAATTTCTCTTGAGCATTAAATGCTTTCTGAAAGGTAAGTCATTAAAAATAAATTTAAATATAAGTTGATCTTAAGCCAGTAAGGATTTAAACACTAACTTAACATCCAGATATATTTTTAGTAAGGATACTCTGTTACTCATGTATGAAACCATTCTGTATCAAGACTGTAGTGTATTCCTAAACAAACAAAGTAACAGGATTAGGAAAAAGAGCTTTACAACTGTAAAGGAACTGCCTGAATTTTACCAAGTTGGGAATTGAGTTACTTAAGCTAAAGCAAGAGCTCCAAAACAGAATTATTTTAGAGAGGAAGTACTCAAAAGTGCCCAAGGTGGGCAAGAATACTCATCTGCCATCAACCAGAATCCAGATATTGTATCATTTCTGTACAATAACACAAAAAAGGCTTATAGGTGACATTAAATCTTATCACATTTTTCCTCATTCTACTGGTAATTTTCATTAATATGAAAAATAAAAAGGCACATTACTATGACAGTGACATGATGTGAGTAATTTTATTGAAGTAGAAAGCTAAGAATGATAATATGCAATAATTATTTTATTGATGCACAGGAAATGAATTATTCATCATTACAAAGTATCTGTGGATAATTCTAATTACCTGCTTTTAAACTATATGAGATCCACAGAAAATACATTAACAACTTTGATTGAACACCTGCTATCCTGTGGAAGATAAAAAGCACCAGATTCCAAACTTTTCTGACATTGAAGTTAATGGCATTAGATCTTCCAAGTGTGTATTACTAAAAGATATTGGAGAATTTTGTTCTATTCTCTGTTTCAGTGTGCTGTGGTAACTTTCGATATAACCAGGAAGACAGTAATCGCTTAAGCTCATATCTTGCTTCATGTTTTTAGTTCATGGTTTGTTTTTCTATCCTTTTTTTAGCTAATGCAAGGTTATTAATGAAACTAAGTCTGTATCTATGAAGAATGTTCTCTGTGATAAACTTCTATGTCCAAATTCTCTAATGTACTTAATTCTTAATGCTAGCATGTAGTGTAGCAATATATATTGTGATTCTAGATGATAAATTAACTTGCTAATTCTTTGATGCATCTGGTCTGCAGTAACACAGTTTTTGGAATGTGGCTAGGCATTGAATACCCAAAGTCCAAATTCGGTCACTTTCAGCATTTCCCTTATACTAACAAAAATCCAGCATTTCTGCTATTAGTTGCTCAACTAGAAGCTAAGCATAACAGGGAAGAGAGTAAAATTCAGTAAGATAGCACTTAAAGGAAAGGAGGAGTTCTTCATGTCACTTGTCATGAAGTCCTTTCCAGAAGTGTTCTGCACTATCAATGCTGTTGTTACTTATCTTGCTTTTGTAACAGACAGAAAGCTCACAGACTATTTCACTATCCTCTACCAAAAAATCCCGAAACGAACTAGAGAATTGGGTGCAGGACAACAAATTTCAACAGAATTCATATTTAAGTCTTTAAAGCAGGCACAATATTTCTTTAACAGAAAACTCCTTCTGTCCTGTTTCGCAGGACAAAATGTGGACTATGCAACATATTTCTGAAAAATGCTTAAGAATGCTTTAGTAGCTATTTGGACAAAGGCTGATTTAGAGTAGGTAATTACCTGTTGCCTTAGAGTAAATGAAGTTAATTTCAGATGCATGAAACATACCACTATATGATTAAATTTTTAAAGGTTGCTTTTCTATACATTCTGCTGAACTACAACACATGTTCCAGAAGACACCATACGATCTTCCTCCTCCACCATCCTACTGTAAAACTATTTATTTTCTTGGTGTTCTATGCCTAAATAAAACACCTATTCATAAGTTTTCATATAAGATTAAATATATCGGACATGTGGTAGGTTAAGCTATGCAGTACATACTGTTCATGCAGTATTTGGGCTATTCTAACCCAAGTAATTTTAATTTCACAAGTTATTCCATTGTTAGCTTTATTTTGTCTGACTAAATGTTGAATAGCTTGTGAAACTACTTGCAAATATGTTTGCAGATGTAATAGCTCAAAATAAAGGAAATGTCAAGAGAAACTGAAGTGTTGGAACTGAAGGTCAGCTCATTTTTTTTGTGTGTACATTTGTTAGGCTCAATAATTATTTATTCTTTTTCATTTACTTAAATGTTTAATCAAGATGGAACAGAATTATGAAACAAGAGTAAATACATTACAATCATTTTGCTACAGACAATAAAATCAGAATGGCAGGTTTTGTTGGTTTGAGTTATTCCAAATCAATGCAGTTTTTGCAACTGCCAGTGACATTCTTAGAAGACTTCTGTAGGTTTTTGTGCTACTTAGTACTAGCTTAAGCATCCCTCTAGGTAGGATGATGCAAGGCAATCAAAAGTAGCTTATGAGGTAGAAACTTCCCACTCTCATACCTAGTTCTGTTTTCCAGCTCTCAAAGTGTGTGTTAGTGTGAAAGCAATTATTTATCTATAAGAAACAGAATAAGCACATTGTATGTCCTTATGATCATCAAACAGTTGTCCAGTATGATTTTGTCACTGCCTATAACACTGCTGGATTTCAGCTGATGTCCCATAGTTGAAAGATTACTCATCTTATTATCAACCTATGACCATGGTTAGGGTTGTAAAGGACCTTAAGATCACCTAGTTCCAAGCCCCTGCCATGGGCAGGGACACCTCAAACTAGACCAGGCCGCCCAAGGCTCTGTCCAACCTGGCCTTGAACACTGCCAGGGATGGCGCATTCACCACTTCTTTGGGCAACCTGTGCCAGTGCCTGGCCACCCTCACAGTAAAGAACTTCTTCCTTATATCTAACTTGAACTTCCCCTATTTAAGACCATTACACTTAGAGAGTTTCCTACTGTTAAACTAGCTTAAACAGTCATCTTCTGTTTTCAGAGAACACTGGTTTTTAAGAGGCTCCTGATTAAAGACAAACAAAAAACCCAAACAAAATCATCCCCACAAACTACAGAAAAGTTTCTTCATATTTTGCTAAACTTAAAAGGGATTCCCAATTTTACCCAATGCAGCAAGTTAGATACTTCCTTTCCTGATACTATCGCCTATACCAAAAAGCATGCACAATTCTCACAGAATATCAAACATATTAGTGCTGAGAGGGGGCCAAGACAACAGAGAAAGAGCAACATTAAAAAATGTTAAGAGACCTTCCTGACAGTAAATAACGCCAGAGCATTAAAGTGTGTTAGAATTGCAAATCTTTATTGGATCTATGCAAGCCACAGCTTTAGTTAGTACACAGACTGCTGCAAGATGAGTAGTTAATTAGTTGGTTCAGCATGCTAGTGTTCAGAGGTTAAAAAATAAGCTGTAAAGTGTTTATTACTGGTAAGCCATAACACATCTGGGTAAGATCATTGTTTTGATGCACTACCTCCCCACACCAGAGCTGAATGTTACTAACAGCTAACTCAGCTGCTTAAGATAACATTCCACACTTTGGAATATTAGAGGATTCTCTACCTCACAGGGGTGAAACTCCTAGCAGAGACACGCAAAACCAAACTTACACACACACACAGCCGAGTATTCAAAGGGAGAAATAGATAAACTGCATTGCTGAAATAATTACAATTTTCTTTGATCATAATCTAAAATGTATACATAACAAAATGAGATGGAAACAGGGAACTGCAAGCCTTATTAAAAAAAAGTGTTGTGATTATTGGTTCACTTTATATAAACAAAAAAAAATTAATTACAGGAAGTATAGAGCTTAAATATGACAATCATTATCAGTTATTTGCTTATGAGAACCCACACCTTGGTGTAACAGTCTGAAAATTATATTTACATAGCATAAAATGTGAGAGAAATATACTATAGCCGCATACTCCACAACTTTTTTTTTAGTTGGCTGTTGGCTCTAACTGTATTTCTAAATCTGCTCTTATCTTCCATAAAATTCTCTTAGTTCAGTTAATCTAAAAATATAAACATTTACTTTCAAACAAGTTTCCAAATTTACTATATGAACATTGCAGAAGAAGCAGCAGGTCTGGAAATGTCTGATCAAAGCAACAGAGCATAGCCTGCCCTTCAATTCACATTCAAACAGTTTGCTTGCCTTTAAAAAAAAATACACATGTAAGATGTAAGGTACAGGGAATACAGCTTTTGCAGTTTCCATCTAATTCATCATCCACATTTTGATTTGCACAAACCTGCTTATTTATTATTAAAAATGGTGACTTATTTTCAAAGCTTTTACAGCTGAAATGAGAACAGAAATGTTACTATCAGCAGAAACTAAGCTATAGCTTTGCTGGGAAATTAAGGCCGTTATCACTTTATCACTGTATCACTTTCTGCCTGTGAAAGAAAAATAAAGTCATAGCTGAACTGTAATTGTTCAGAAAATATGCAGCAATTTCATATGGCAAAGTTCAAAGGAATTGGTTATGTCCTTGCAAAACGGCAAAGATATCCTTAGTAAGGTAAATATGGATGAATTTACTTCTTTGGAAAAATGAATGTTCTATATGAATTGAGTATTTCTCCTAGTCAGGGAAATAATGAAGAGTTATTATAATACATGCCTATTTATTAGCAGATTGATCATTCAAGGTTTAATTTTTAGTATTACACCAGTACATCCTTTAACAACAGTGAAGCAGTTCAGCCTTTCCTGGAACATTCTGAAAATGACAAGATAATCTTTTAGGGGAAAGAATTATCCACTGGAATTGCAAAACCATTTCTTCTCAGCTTAAATCCTGGGGAAAAAAAAAACAAATGAGAAGTAAACATCTACTGTTCAACAAAGCTGAAAAGCTATGTGTTCCTTCTTAAAATATTTTACTTCAAGTAAGAGTTCAAAGATAATAAATGGGAAAAACACTAACAGATAATACATCCTCCTGACCATAGGTTGATATTTGTAACACAAATACTGCTTCATTAGCTAATGGCTAACAGTTTCAGCTTATACTGGACAGGACTTCCCATATTATTGGAGTAGAAATGTAGCTGTAGAGATGCAATTATTGTAACTAAAAAGAAAACATTTTGGATGTTGAGACAACATGAAAAATCTGATCATCAGAAGATAAATATAAGCATCTAACACATTGTTTATTATTGACCAAATTCACTCTCACCATTTATTTGTATGAGATTGAGTACTATATATGGCCTTGTGCTTTTCAACACAGCGTGTTCAAGTAGTGTGGATTGTAAAAGTCATTCTGTATGTGAAATCCACATTAATTCCTTCATAAATATCTCACAGCCTAGCACGCTTGAACATGCAACACAATTTTTTAATTACGTAAGTATCAAACAGGTAACTCTAAGTTACCAAGTCATCTTTGTACAAACAATATTAAAAAAACCATACTAGAAGACATACTTTATACTAGAAGTCATTCACTTCAGCAGGTATTAAAAGTCACGGTAGGATTCAGATCAATATCTTTCTTAAAAAGGTAATTTTTAGGTTAGAGAACATTAGCTGCACATTGTTTTCTGGAGGTCCATTTCTGTGTTAAAGGTAGCAAAGAGAGAAGCTGATAAAAGAAAGAGCAAGGAAGCATCTAATATGGTCTGAACAACCACTGAGAAGGAGCAAAGTCTACAGAGACCTTTTAAGTTAGTTAATTGAAACAGAATTTGAACTACAGGCAAGAACTGCTGCATTCAGGGAACCAGAACATATATGCCCTAGAAACAAAGAGCAGTGCTTCAAAACAAGAAAACCCTGCACCTCACAGGAGAAATAAAATGCAGAAACCTGAATTTGGCATTCTACTCCAGCAACCAAATATGACAAAGCATTTGGCACCTAACTAGACTGAAAAACTCCAAAACAGTAACATTGTCTACCATTAGACACCTTATAATTACCTTATTCATATTAAAATCTCCTGCTAAAAAGATATCTTATCACCTACCACTGACTGAAACTGTGAGCCCATAGCTTTTACAGAGTATTTCTGATTAATTGACGGACATCATATAGGCCTTGCTAGGTAAAAACTAATGCTCTTCTCACAAGGTCTCACCCCCTAGGTAAATAAAACTAGCTAGAAAATCAACACACAAGCCAAACTGGAAACACCTGTCTACAAAAGAAGTTACTACATTTTTGATGAACATTAGAAAATATTTTCAAATTCACAGATTTATTTAACAACAGGGAAGAAACACAGTATTTGTATGTGTTTTCCTTGTTATGTTAAAGTATGAATACATGGTAACACTCCCCTTTCCTCACATGCTCTTCTTCTCCAAGGTACTAGTTGAAATTAAAATCTTACAGGAAAAAAAAATGCAATCCGTAACAAGCTACAGGTTTTATTTATATTATATATATTTTACATACATGTGTATATGTACTATACATACATACATTAAAATATCTCAAAGGGGAATAGAAGTGTATTTTTCAGAATTGGAACTGTGTTTTTTTCTGAAGAATGCACAGTTACCTTAATTTTGAGAATTAACTTAGCAAAATCCAGTTTATATAAGCAGATTTAGAATCCTTTTATGCAATTGCCTCCCCTGAAGGTTTTTTCACTGTGTCTCTGTTTTGCTAGAAGCATTACCAATTACTGTTTTCTGAAAATATTTGAAAGGGGTAATATTACGAAATGCATAGAAAGTAAAAACATATTCTTTTAAATGAAATGAAATTTATTTACACAAAATGGAGAGAGAGTCTATACTCCTTCAAGATTAGCATCGGGGCAAGTTTTGAGTAAGTACAACATGGCTGCAGCTGCTGCTTTCCAAAATATGGGTTCCTATGAAACCAGAAACAGACAATATAACTAATATCTGTACACATCTCCTGTATAGTACACGCCTGAGTTTGGGCTTCCAGTTTCAGATTTTTTTTTAATATTAAAACACTCTAAAGACCATCACCTCTTACATAGGCACTAGAGGAAATAAACCTGTTAAATCAGAATAGATAAAGGATTTATTTGAACAAGTTGTCATCAGCCCTCCAGTGTCAGTGCAACACTTTTTATATCACCACCTCTCCCTTTTGGCTCCCACACTACACATACATAAACAGCGTGGATAGATCTCATACGGTAGTCATCTAAAAATTCATACAAATTCTTACAAGAGTAAGCATATCGACTCCACACAAAACATTCCAGCTACATTCTGAGGGTAACTGGGACAGCTTGCTGGCCAAAAAAGCTTTTAAGTCATGCACTGGTAGACTGTAATGGTGAAAAGAAGAGTAGCAGTGGGGAGGAAATCCCATTTTTCCCTATGCAGTTTATGGCACTGTCACCCCAATCACTGGGGTCAGGGGTGTGTGAGATTTTCACAAGTTACTGCAGTTCAGTTCTTCAACTTTTCCAGCCAGTTTCCAGACAAATAATAATAATAATTAACTTTATGCTCACACCCCTACTCTTGTTTTCACAAATCTCCACTGGTTTTGTTATGAGTTCCTAACAAAGAAGGTCATAATAGGCTCTTTTCCCTTTTCAGAACCCCATTTATCAAGTAAAAAGACCCCATCTTTTTCAGAATCTATTTATTTGTAGTCTAATATAACCGAAGCTACTTATTAGAATTCCTATTTCTCATATTAAAACTAGGGTCACTTTGAAAGAAGAATTTATACCAGAAGATGTCGTATCATAATTATGACAGATTATTTTGTTTAAAAGATGATACTGAGAATTATTACCAGTCCACTAGTTCTGTATCTAGCAATACTTCATTTTTTTCACTACCAATTTTAACAGAAATTGAAAAAGCATGAAGCATTTCTTTATTCTCTGCATAGAGCTCATGCATCTATATTCAGCAAGATTATATTTTGTATTCAGATAGTTTGAGTATTTCTGTAGTATTTGTGACACCATTACAATATCAATATTCCCATTAAGAAAATAAAGTGAATGGTCATATGCATATACCTGTTGTATTGTCCTAGATAACAGGATTTCATTATAGAAAATCATTAACATCACTCTCAAAAAATCAGTAGACATCTTATCAATTCTCACTGACTTTCATTCTATTTTAGTAATTCTCAACTAAATCTCAATTAAACCCAGTTTCTTCCTATTAATTTAATTACTTCTGATCTCTATTAATAGACTTTGTTAATTGCAATTATATTCAATAAACCTCCAATTAAATCCTTTTACCTCTACTTTCATACATTTGTTTCCTTTAACACATTTGATAGCTTTAAAACAAATTTCTGACAGATTTTTCACTTGAAACATCATGTATTTAAACTCACAGGAAAAGTAATGCAAAGTATGTATGTTTGGTAGAAATTAATGAAATGGAATGTTTATATAAAGCTGTTATTTTCCCAACTGCCTATGGAATTTAATTGTGAATACTCCAATAAAATATCAAAAATACTTAGTTTTTCCATCTATTTATACATAGGTAGGTATGAAAGGTTTTTCTCAGAGGCACTGTGATTCACTGTCCTCTCCAGGGCATCCTCTTGTGATAGGGAAGTGTCCTCAAGGACACCTCAACAGACTGTATTTAGAAATCCGTGCTGAGAAAGAAGCAGGACCAGGGGTTTGAGAGAAGAAGTATACAACTATTTTTGACTAAGTGAATATTACCTCTCCATTTCTGGCTCTGTGATGAAAAAGCATGTTACAGAGTCTCCACTCAGGTGGCAGTCACCTATCAACACCTATCACAGCCTGGGAAATTTTTGACTCCTAACTACCAGGTTGCAGAATTCAGAGCAGAGCTATGAGCAGAGCTTCCTGCGAGTCTGAATTAAAGGCACAGAGAACAAGAACAGTCTTCCAGGGAAGCACTGCTGTTCTGATGTAACTGAGTCAACAGTGAACGATGTTAAAGGCTCACTTTTAATTTGGAACAGGTCATTATGCTTTCCCAAGCTCAGTTCAAATCTTTATTCCCCCAGTAGATAGAACTTGATCTCTGAAGCACAAGACAATTGAAAAAAACCCAAACAAACACACTTGGTGACGATCATTACCTCAGTCCCTTCAGAAACGGTTTTCACAGCTAGGTGAGTGTTGTGGGTGGTTGCTTCTGATCTTTCCATTCATTCTTTCTCCATACCTACGTATTGAGGCTAAAGACTTTTAAAGATGCAAGTTGACCAGTTACAGTCTGCTTCCTCTGAACTCCAGACCATGAGCAAATCTTAACTTGCTCAAGGTAAGACCATCATCAGGCGCCAATTAGTAAAAAATCTGCTATTCAGCTAAGCATCTGCTTCACAAAGGTGAAGGATATTCCACAGCAGAAACATTTCCTTCCTAGTAGATCACCCAGGTTGCAATTCAAGTGAAAACATCATTATTGCCATCCCCTGTAGCTTACAGATTTCACCAGGCAATGGATCTTACTATTTAATCTTAAAAAAACCCATGAAAACAACCTTATTGTGTCAGAAAAGATTCTGTTTCTAAGTTAATGTTGCAGAAAGTCCTTAGGAAGGTGGTTTATGCCATTTGAGTCATTGAGGAAAATACATACATACACCTCTAGAAAACAAAGTCAATATCCATAAATGTATTTTTCTTTAAGGAAATACACTTCAAGTACCTATTTTCCTATGTCTGTGTCAAGCTCCCCTCCCAGTCCAAGTATTCCTTTAAAATGTCTGAAAAAGCCTTTCAGACTTTTTATAGAAATAGGTAAGATGCTGATAAAAAGTTACGTTATTATACAACAATAACAAAAAAATACACACACTGAACTTCCATGGAAAAAAAAAAAAATCTTGATTTTTTTAAATCTAGTTTTTAAGGCCATTCCTGTAACAACGCTCCTGATTTTCCCTTATTAAAGAGCATTCAATAAGCACACTCAGTGGTTCGAGTTGCTGATAATTAGACCATGAGGGAGTCTTTCCACAGTGGTTGGGATCAGGACCTGACTGCCCTAAGGCCAAACTCCATCTTGTTGAGTGGAAGCAAGTGAAAAAAAAACCTTGGCTGGTTTTAATTCTTTAAACAATTTTTAAGGCTTCCTTTGTAGAACATGAGATTTGGTTCTAGTTACCTTCAGCATCTCAGGGTTTAATATAGTATGATAACCTGAATCAAAGCGTTCAGAGCCAGAAAAATGAAGAAAAAAGAAAAAAAAATCACAGAATCATAGAATAGTTAGGGTTGGAAAGGACCTTGAGATCGTCTAGTTCCAACCCCCCTGCCATGAGCAGGGATACCTTGCACTAAGCTATGTCGCCCAAGGCTCTGTCCAACCTGGTCTTGAACATCACCAGGGTTGGAGCATTCACAACTTTCTTGGGCAACCCCTTCCAGTGCCTCACCACCCTCACAGTAAAGAACTAATCTAAACTTTCCCTGTTTAAGTTTAAACCTGTTAATTTTTTTTTTTTTTTTACACAGTCTAAAGCAGAGAAAATGAATGTCATCAATAGAGTACCTTTTTTTGCTCTACAGATTTTCCCCAGTTGAACTACAAAGGAGAAAAAACAAAACCCCTGAAACCTGGACAAAATACAACATGACACTTTCAGAATTTTTTTGTACAGTATTCAGCAGATTTAAACAGGACTTCCCCAGGCAGTTATTTGCAGTTT
Source organism: Nestor notabilis (assembly GCF_000696875.1). NCBI lineage: Eukaryota > Metazoa > Chordata > Aves > Psittaciformes > Psittacidae > Nestor > Nestor notabilis. The sequence goes on from NW_009914748.1 coordinate 28,849, forward strand.
AGTTTATGAAACTCTTATTACCTTGCTAGAAGTTTATAAAAAAAAATAAATAATTTGTGTTTCTGAAACCTAAACTGAGACTTCAACATTCTGCCAGTTACCCCCTTCTGCTCAAAGACGATCTTCTTAAGTAGGCACAGTAAGTTTTCACCTTCGCTAACCTAGTGCCGATAAATCGTCATTTCACAAACATATTTTTGCATTTTAAACTTCCACTAAGAAGAAGGGGGGATATATAGACTTTTGGAAATCCCACATAACAATCCCTTATCCACAGAAGAAACTTCTTGAATGCTGAGGTATATTTACGAAACATTAAAAAAAAAATAAAAATCAAGTTAAAATCACTACAATTTAAGAGCTAGAATTCCCTTAAAAGCCCATCTGAAGTTGTCAGCACTTGACAGATAATAAACAAATAGACAAATAATAATTTCCCACCTTTCCTACCAGGTACAATTCAGGTTTAAATGAGATGCAACTTCCAAATGAAACATTATAGATGCAATTAGGATCTCTCACAAGCTATTTGGCACAGAAATCACTATGCCAAGGATATATAAAAAGTACAAAGAATCCATCCCATATGTACTGACATACGAACTGGCCATTATGGTTGATGTCTACTGAGGGTCAAGCATTACTGTCCTTAGGCCAATGATTTTCAGCAGCTGACAACAAAGATTTTTTTTTCCTAAAGTCTACTACTTTACAGGGAACTTTACTAGAAATTATTTCATTGGCTTTAAAAGTTAAAATGCATTTTTACACTTACACTGTCTGTAACAGCCATACAGCATTTACTTAATCTACGAGGCACTGAGCTTAATAGAAGACTTCAAATTCTAGTCTCTATTCTTTTTCTCCCTTTTCCTCATTGTCCAAACCTCATAATAACACAGCAATTACTTCTTCTGTCCCTGCTGCAGTATACTTCAGATTTTGCCAGCATTTCCACTTAAAGCTGTATTATTCTTTCATACCCTACTTTGAGGCTTCTATGTAGCTTTAAAGCTCCTTCCCATTAGAAATATCTTTGCATAGAAGTCTATTTCTGAAAGTTTATGATTAAGATCATATTGTAGGCAACTAGTAGAGAATGTATCTTATAATTAAAAACTATTCTTTCAGAGCTTATGTTACTTCTAAACTGAGTATCTTAGTATATCTTTATCCCCTTCATCTATTAAAATACAATTTCATATTGTGACCATCATCATATTTATCTGTTTTATACGTGTACATGTGGAAGTATTTTGAGCTTATATATGGGTTTTTAACCTGTGTTATTTTTCCTAATATTGTTACCTCTAAATAAATACTAGACAAAACACAGCCAAATTTGAGCAGATATATTGAGGACAGGGTCTATTTAAGGAATATTGTTTTTCTGCTAACCATGTATCATCCCACTTTCTCAACAGTGTAAACAACTCTAGTCTCTTCAGAATACTTGCCAAGGCATACAAAGAGCTGTAGGTTTATATGTCTGGAATTGTCAGGGCAGTGGGTAGAAACAAATGCATGATACCCCCAGAAGTCATCTTTGTGTCTGATAACTGAACAGTTCAAATATTTTCCATTGCCAGGAAAAAAAATTAAAAAAAAAAAAAAAAGAGAATTTATATTGATCTTCATCCTCTCTAGAGCATCCTTTGGAAAAATGATATATATGAATAGAAGAGGCACTGTTCACTTCAGTACCATAACAATTTGTTTCAAGTGAAAAATGAGGACAGCAACCCATACAGTACACATGGGGCAATGTCTTTCTTTGCTCGTATTTAAACTTTCATCACCAAAAACGCCTGTATCTAAATTACAGCATAAGGAGACTTCAAACACACATTCCTTAACAGAAAGAACAACCATCACCCCACCACTACGACCACAAAACCAAAAAGCAGGGAGAGAGGAAGGGAAGGTAGAGAGGCAGTGCTCATTTAATACTAGTGCTATCATTCATGGCATAAATCACTAGCCACCACAGAATCACAGAATGGTTTGGGTT
>NW_009914749.1:0-10443 GCF_000696875.1 Nestor notabilis
AGGCCGTGCGCAACGAGGCGGACCTGCACTGCATGGCCGTGCCCGCCAAGTACCGCCATATGCAGACCTTCTACCGGTGAGCGCCGCCCGGCCCGGCCTCGTCCCACCGGGGCCCGGTCCGCCCCACCCCGCTACAGCATCTCTTGTTTCTCCGCAGGTACTACTCCGGCGAGAAGAAGGCCCCGGTCCTCACGGTGTTCATCGGTGGGAACCACGAGGCATCCAACCACTTGCAGGAGCTGCCCTACGGCGGGTGGGTGGCGCCCAACATCTACTACCTCGGTAGGGTTCCCCGGCGTCGTTTTCCCCTCCAGCCCCTGGCCCTGCCCCAGCTCCGCCGTGACAAGCCGCGCTCCCGTCTTTCCTAGGTTATGCGGGCGTTGTGCGGTATCGCGGCGTGAGGATTGGTGGCATCTCGGGCATCTTCAAGTCGCACGACTACCGGAAAGGTATGGCCGGACAGAGCGTGCCTGGCTGGGTGGGCAGCGGGGAGGGAAGCACTAGTCCTGAGCCATTGTGCGTGGGTCTGGCTGTTCCTCCTCTCCTCTATACCAATTCTTACGCTGGAAACCTCATTTGGCTCAACAGACAGATTTTTCTGGAGGTGGTAGATGAGCTGTTAGCTGCGTGGTGACACAGCAGGAAGCAATGCGCCTTTTAAATGTTGTTGTTGGAATAGACTTGTTTTTTCCATGGTAGTGTCCTTTTAACATGCAATGCAAGACTGTTTAGTTTTCCGTGTGTGAAACAGTCAATTTATAAGTATGATATTGTACAAATGGACTGAGGCTTAGTGTCGGTGCATCTTGAGATTGGTTCCTCCTGGTTATGTGTATGTATATTCGAGTTATTCTTTGGAAGGGTCTCCATCATTGTACAGAAATCTTGTCACAGATGATATCCGTTGTCAGCAAATAGAAGATAGTCTAGTCTTTCTGATCTCCTCAACACATGAAATAATGGTGTCTTACTTACGATTACTTGTACAGTAATATTACGTTTAGTAATCTAGTGCTTCAGAGAAGACGTGATTCTGTCAGATACCTATCAATGCTAATTAAATTTGTTGTTATCAAGCATACCATGTATATGCCTGGGTATTGCATGTGGGAAATGAGGCTTTGTCAACAGTAATTCTGACTAGTAGAAAAGTAATTTTTCTGTTCATTCTCAAGAGTCTATGGGAGCTCTGGTAGGCATTCAGGTTTCTTGTCCCAAGGCAAAGTTGGAGATTCCATCCCTTTTGACAGGATCTGTGTTTGTACTTCCAGATTATGTGGTGCCTGTGGGCAGTTACAGAAATGTTCAAACTGCTGCTGAATCTGTTAAGATGTAGTTTCATGGTTGGCAGTAGCAATCTTGTAGAAACACAAAGAGATCACAGCCTCAGTGGCCTGAGTCAGGACTCATGCAGTGCTTTGTGATTTTTTGGTTTCTACCACTGAGTTGTAGGTCCTAACTTATGTTCTGATCGCTGACCACTCATAGAGGCTTGCTTTGTGCAGCACCTGCTGGTGTAAGCCTTGTGTAAGGGAAATACAGCATCTTCTTTGGTTGGCAGCCTTGTATCTGGGATTGCTCTAGGTGTCTACATAACCCCAAGAAGTTAGCTTGCAACAGTGTTAGGAGAGAACTATCAATTTGGGCAACTACTCTTCCTTTTCCCTCAACGTTTCAGGCCACTTTGAGTGTCCGCCATATAACCAGCAAACAATCAGAAGTGCTTACCATGTGAGGAATATCGAAGTCTTCAAACTCAAGCAGGTTAGTGAAAAATCTTTTTTTTTTTCTTTATTTAAAAAACCAGTGGTAAATAGTTGTCATTAATTTAGAACTAATATGATAAAGCTACTCTGAACAAATGCATTTTTGGATAGCAAATCTTACCAATAACTCCTAGCTAATCTGGACGGGCCACTTTATTCTGTGTGTTATTAGAATCAACTAGGTTGGAAAAGACATTTAAGATCATCAAGCCAAATTGTTCCCCAGCACTGCCAAGCCTGCCACTAAACCATGTTACTAAGGGCCTCATCTACACAGTTTTTTAATGCTACAGGGACAGTCATTCCTCTAAAGCTTTGTGTGGCAGTGCAAATTTGATCTGAATCAGGCACAGGCAGGAGTGGTTTTGTTTTTTATTAATTGGATAAAATTCACAAAATGGAAGGTACTCCAGCTATACTCCTCTGTTCCTTTATGTTGGCTTTAGGAAGATGGGTGCTACCTTGACTAGCACGCGAGCTGGCTGGTAAAAAGTTAACTAACCAAAATTGAACCAGCTGAATAAGCAGATCCCAGATTCCTGTGATTGAAGTATTTTTGAATCCAGGGTGAGAAATTCAAAAGACAGATTAGCTTTATTCTTGAGCTATTGCCTACTCCCTGCTTTGTCATAAGGGCTACTCCCTTTGACTTAGGTTGTGGTGTAAATACATGTATTTATAAGCATCTTGTGAATGGTTATTCGGGTTGCAGTTGCACACTTAAGTGTTCGGTAGATACAGCAGTGCTGAACATAGGACAAAGGTTTGCTGTCATTGTAAGTTTCTTTATTAGTTGGTCGTGGGTTTAGATTAGACTTCTGAGGGTGCTTCCTTTGAGGAGGAATGGCTTAGCCATTATCCTTTTTAAACAAAACCTTTTAAAAATTTTCAGGAGGAAGAAGATGCCTTTGATTGTGGGTAGAGAATTTGCTCTATAACTGTAATTTTTAAGAGTCTCCTTCAGAGTGCCTGACACTTACTGTGATGATATGATCTCTTTTATAAGGCAGTATATATAAACCACAGCTGACTGTCTCAAGAGAAAGTGCAGTACACACCATGGAGACTAGAGTCCCTCGACAACTGCAAAGGCCACCTGAAAGATGGGGCTCAGTGGTGTGCTTCCTTGCTTTGAAAGTGAGGCTATTGTCACAGCTATCTCTGCATTGATCTGAGGTAGAACATGTTACACGTGTTCCATCTTGTGCTGTGTAATTTTGAAAGTTACCATATGTGTTTTATTTATACCATATGCATTTTGGCTTGACAGTTAAAGCGTCCAATTGATATATTTATGTCCCACGACTGGCCAAGGAGCATCTATCACTATGGAAACAAGAAACAGCTTCTTAAAATGAAATCCTTCTTCCGACAAGAAGTGGAGAACAACACGTTAGGAAGCCCTGCTGCCTCAGAGCTTCTGCAGCATCTGAAACCCACCTACTGGTTCTCAGCACATCTTCATGTGAAATTTGCAGCTTTCATGCAACACCAGGTAAAGGAAGTGGAGGGGAAATAGCAGGAATGTATGTCCCAAGCACACTTAGAATTCCAGTGCAGATAATCATGTCCAGAAAAGCAACTTCTTAATGTTTTTCCTCGGTTCTTGAAGGTCAGCTTAAGCTGCAAAACATTAAGAGATTTTAAGACTACTAACTTACGTAAGTTAAAGACGTTATAAATCAGTGGTGGAAATACCTAATACTCTTCAGGGACAGTGTGAAACAGCTAACATTACTGCACTTGAAACAATGAATTAAACTTTATAAAAAACACTCTCTTTCTCACTTCACTGAGGAAGGAGACAACTTTAAAACAAGGTGATAGAGAAGCAACTGAACAAGAAGAGAGTGGTTAACTGGGGATGGGAGGATACCTGTAGTAAAGCTTGGCAGGTTAAGTTGTCTGGTGGCCTGGGTAAAGCCAAAAAACCACCCCCTGTAGGTTGAAACTTCCCTTCGTTTGAGTTACTCCTGAAAGTGGTGTGACATGCTATTCCTATTTGCAGGTTATTTAGCTGTAAATCTGTAACTCTGGACGTTCTATTCTCAACAAGTCTGTTTCAATTTATGTTAAAGCTTTTCTTTTTGCTTCAAGGCTACATGTGCTCAGCTGCCTGGGTTAAGGATGATTAAGGATGAAGTATGGCTCTTGCTTTCTCTTTGCTGTCATCTGCATCTGGCTTCCTGTTAGAATTCCCATAAAGTCTGTCTTTGTCCCTCCATCTCTTTCTTACAATCCCATGCTGATTTTCTATTTCAGAAAGTCTTTTTCTGTATACAGTATGCCTTTGAGTCTCTCTATGTAACTTGTTTAGAATGGTCAAATTTCACAGAAATGCTAATGACTCTGTTAACACCATTTGTTTCCTAGACAAACTCCAAAGAAGAGCTACCAAAAGCAACAAAGTTTTTGGCCCTGGATAAATGCCTGCCACACAGAGACTTTCTGCAGGTGATGACTCTGTGCAGTGGGTTATCGCTTTTTAAGTACTTCACTTGTCTGGATTGCTAAGTGTTGTTCTTGGGTGCAAGCATAAGAAAAGTGATTAATGGAGGAATTGGAAAGAAACTAGGAATGGTGCATGTGTAGAACTCTTTTTGTATAGTATTGAAATAAGCGAACCTTGTGTCCTGTCATGGAGGTGTGGTGTTTGCTTATTCCTACCATTTCCTTCCTCCTTAGAACAAGTACTTAACTGGAGGAGTAGCTCTACTTTAACCTGAATTGCATCTCCTCTTGTGGTGTTTGGGTTTTGCTTTTTTGTTTGGTTCCACCCTGCCCCCCTCCCCCCCCAAATGTCAAACCTAAAAAGAAAGCCCATCTTGAAGCTTTTCTTCTTTCACAGTTCAATTTGGGTAAGCTAAGGCCTCTGTCTTCAGATCTGGATTCATGAATTCAGACAGGATTGAGTCCTAAATTGAATACTGTAATTTCCTTTCAGTTTTCTTAATTCAAGCAGGAATTGCTGTGCCTTCTTACGAGAATGGTTCTGCTTCAGTTTGGTGCATATCTTGGCTAGAAAGGGTAGTGGACAAGTAGGAGGTCTGGGTTTTGGGAATTCTTAATACAAGTGCCAAACTAATTTGCCAAGAGCAAAACAATATTCATGTCTGTCGCTTGTGCTGCCTGGGGTGCCATCTGTAAAATATCATACGGATGGATCTAAAATCTTCTGTTATGAGAGGGAGCTGCTGACAGCATGTTCTTCAAATGCAGTGAAATATTTTAGTGATCTTCCTTTAAAGTAGCCCTTTTTTGTCAGCTTAAAGGGAAGATGGTTCATTATCTGTCCTTTGGATGTGTGATGGGATCCATTTGCCCTAGTAGCTACCTTTGAAGATGGGAGAGAGTATGAGGATGAGCTTTTGCTATGCAAAGGTACACTGGGGTGCTAGTCCAGACTTAGAATCCTGTAGCAAAACTGATCTGGAGTAATACTGCCTCCAACAGCATGGTGATTCAGCTGTATATAGCTCTGGTTTAAAGTGTATCTCTTTTTTGTTTATACAGCAGAATGACTGTTGCTATCAATTCTTGACTATTTATCTGCCTAGAGGGTGGCATGAATTTAAAGAGTAGGCAAATTCTGTTTTCCAAGTTGCATAACTGTCCAGTAGCTGTGGCAGTGGGGAGGAGGGTGTTCTGCTTTTAGTTGCTGTAAGGTAAAATACAGTAAAGCTTTTTTTACTATTGCTGATTGTCCTTTCTTAGCCCCTTGTTGCTATAAACTTTAGGACTAAATGAGAGGACTTGTTTGATTGAGATGACTAGCTTGGTGTTCTTGAAACTTAACTAAAACTCTAAACCATGCAGTTAACACTTGAAACTTTTATCAGTTTCTGGTGTCAAGAGAAATAACTCACCTCATCTGTTTCTTTGGTTTTGTAAACAGATAATAGACATAGAACATGATCCTAATGCAGGTGATTCGCTGGAGTATGATGCTGAGTGGATTGCAATCCTCAAGGCCACCAACAGTCTTGTTAATGTGACTCAGAGCTCATGGAATATGCCTGAAAAGAATGGCCTCCATGGAAAGTAAGTTGCATGCAAAACATAGGAGAGGGTGATTTCTGCTGAACTGGAAGTAAGCTTACCTTAGAATTGTGTTTCTTATTCTGCAGCTTATAATGCCTGTAGGTCCTGGTAAATGCCTTGGGGAGAGCAAAGGGGATGTTGTCAAGAGCTGTACTCTAGAGCATACAACTTCTTTGCTGCTCTACAGAGGCAGCTAGTTTTGTTTTGCAAACTTCGATACCACCATTTGAGGGGTGGAAAATACATGGTGGCTGATCATCTTGGCAGTTACGCTGTGAGACTGAAAATCAGCCTGGATTATGGGGGTGGGCAGGTGAATGTTTATTGGGTGCATAGACATAATACACAAATGCTCGGTGGGGAGGGGGGAATGTCAGTATTGACCAAAAGTAGTGTACTTTCCTGAAAAATTATTTGAGGAATTAAGTGTCTATTGTAAGATGAATTTATTACCCATTTGATAAACATTCTCTTTACAGTGGGAGCAGGAAGAATGTTTTGATTAGCCAGACTTGTTTAAACTTTATACATTTATTTAGGTGGGACTACAGTGCATCTGAAGAAGCCATCAAAGAGGTGTTAGAAGAATTGAATCATAACCTCAAAATTCCTTGTAACTTCACATTGACAGCTGCTTGTTATGATCCCAGCAAGCCCCAAAAACATGTGGAACCAGTTCATACCATCAATCCACAGACCACTGAGTTTTGTGCCCGGTTTGGTCTCACTGACATCAATGACAGGATCCAGCAAGCTAAAGAAGAGGGCTCAGTACGAGGTGAATATGAAGAAGAGGAAGAGGAAGAGGAGATGGACAGTACTGGGTCAGCAGAGGAACCCAGTGAATACAATACAGATAATTCTGGACTTTCGTCCATTAATCCAGATGAAATAATGCTGGATGAAGAAGGTGGTGATGAAGACTTAAGTACATGTTCTGTTGATCCTTCTCCTGACCATCCTCCTGACTTCTCTGCAAGTTTTTCTGACATCCGGATCATGCCAGACTCCATGGCGGTATCGTCTGATGATGCTATGGACTCCACTAATGAGGAACTGGAGAAATCTGGTGTGAGTAAGCAAGTGGAAGAGAAGAGCTTAAGTGAGAGACCATTAAAGCGCATTTGTGGTAGTGAAAATGGGAACAGTGGCATTAAAAAAATTAAGAGAAGGAATCAAGCTATCTATGCTGCAGAGGATGAAGATAAAACAGAATAATTCTTCATATGATGTATAACTAAGTTCTCACCCTGCTTTTTTATGGGAAGATGGCAAGAACTGTTGTGGACTACTCGTGCTTTTAATGTTACTTGATCTTATTGATATTACTTTCTTAAGCTGAACAGGCTCTGTGTACCTCTTACAAGGAAGAAGATTTATCTGGATTAAACGTCTAAGTCAGAAGCAGACTTCCAACAAAGTACTTTGTCAAAGGATTTAAAGCTCATGTATAATCACTTGATTTCGCTTCAGTTCTTGGTTATTAGTGTATACTACGTATCTTTAGCTGTACTGCTATACAAGATTCACCATGCTTGTTTAACAAGAAAAGAAATCTTAAACTATAACTCAAGTCAAAGTGGGAGGATGTCCGACTTACAAGACTGAATAATTTGATTTTACTGCTTTTGTTTTATACTGAACTTTTAATACAAAGTAGCATATGCAATAACTCCATGAACTAAATTTAAAAATAGAATTCCCTTGATTACAAAACAGCAATAGAAGAGTGAAGATTTTTTGTTTCTGGTGATATTCATGCCATAGAAAAATGTCATAAACAAAACAATGTCTGTTGTCCAGTACTGGCTTTTAATTACTGTTTGATAGAAAACAACGTCTCTTAATTTGAAGCATGGCAGTTTTATGTGGACCATGGAAAAGCGCATCTCTTCACAAAAACTCACTTGTGTGCTGTTTCTTAAAACTTGAAAACCATGTCTTGAAATTAAAATGCAAGGAGTTAGGATGAAGAGCTTCCTAAACATGGACATCATCACTGTCTCGCCTTAATTAAGGCTGGTTTCAGATAAGGTGGTTGATGTTTATAATTATTAGTTGCTTGAGACAGTAATGCCTACCATTGTCATTAGCCTGGGGTTTCACCTGTCACTTCTCTTCAGCAGTTTGTGACTTGCCATATTCTTACAACTGGATTTGCGATCTTCCACAATACCTTCACAAACTTCAGCTGAGGGAAGACAGGAGCTGCCAGAAGAGAGACCCTCCTAGGAGTTTTCTGTTTACTGTTCCAGTTTGCCCTGAATTGTTAGCAAACTGATTACACTCTTTTGGCCTAAAAGGCCAAGCATAACAAAACTTACTGAATTAATGAAAAGACAACGTTTTCAAACGTATGTCTTTAGACTCACTAGTCTTCCTATCAAATACTGCTGGTGTGCTGTGCTGAGGTTTTGGAGTCCAGACAGAGCGGGGCTTCCTCATGACTGTGCTGCCCTTGAGAGCACAAATAGCTCCTGTGTGCTTTTGCTCCTCTGAGGCACAGGCACTGTGGAGAAAAAAGCATTCTGACAGGAAAAGGGAACTGGACAGGGAGCAATGAAATGGTTTGGTGAGTGTGAGTTATGTTGCAGGGAAACGCTTTTAAGGCCAAGACTTTGTCTTTCTCTATTCTGGGATTCATCTTGGTTCCTCTCCTGTCAGCAGTTCACTGTGAAAACTAAATGTGTATAAGTATTCAGGGGCTACTAAATGGCAAAATTAATGTTCTCCACCTTCAATTAACAGCTTTATACTGGTGGCTATTAACATCCTGGGCTTTTTTCCAGAGGATGTTATCTTGTTTACTAAATGATTAGTTGAGCCCTGTTAATACTCCTCCTCTGTCTGTCTGTGCCTGCTTATCTCTCAGAACACCCACCAAAGAGAACTGTAGTATGATGTGATGGAAAAACTGGAAGTGTTTGGTGTAACCCTCAGGTTATCTAAAGCAGTTGTGAACTATTAGCTACATTACTGAAGATATTTAACTATCTTTAAGGGTCTTGAGTCTGCACTGCTAAAATCTTAAGCATGCCTCATGATCTGAAGACTATATTGGAAATAAAGTATTTTAAGCATAAAATGTGTTATGAACTTGGAAAGTCTCACAAGATATGAGTGTGGTATTCGGCTGTCAGATTGCCTGTGAACTGGAGTAGATGTATGTTACATGTAAGAGACTTTTTAGTCTTATTTCATATGTTTTTTAAAACAAATTGTTCTGTTGTGTGTTGTCCCATGTCTCCCCCCTTTCTGGTATGTTTCTGCTTTCCATTAAGCAGGAGACTTTGACAAGATAGAATAATGATTTTTGAATATCTAAATATATTTTTTTTAATACAGTATTTCAGCATCCATTGAGCAGAGTTCAGCTGGTAAATATAGTTAACATTTTTTTGAGTACGAATCCTGTCTCATCTGTATAATGTCACTGTGCCCTTTCTTGCAGTTGTTCACACCCTCTTTGCGGTCTGAAGTGTCCTCCCCCTACTGTGCTTTTGTCGGTGATGGACTTTCCCTGTCAGCAAAGTCCTCTGCTGCATGTAGAATTCGGTTGAAGCTCTGAACTTGAAGTCTCTCCAGTCAGTACCAAGTACTCCACAAATTATGTAGAACACCAGGGAAGGCTGACAAAGTTTATTCAGCTTTTAAGACCCAGATGCTTCAGCCCTCTTTAAAAAGAAGCTTTAGAGGATTTTTGAAACTTTTTAAATTTTTGTGAGAAACATTTGGAAAACATTTCTGTGTCAGACTCTTGTACCACATATTTTTCACTATGAGAGACACTTAGTCTAAAATTACATTTGCTATTCCCTGCAAAGTGCCTGAGACAAGTGTTCACCCATTTCATTCCAGACCAGCACACAGGTATTTCATTCAAAGTTTCATAAGTGGGTTTTGAGTTTTCTTTCTCTTAATTCAAGGTATTAAATTCATTTTGTGACAGAATCCCCAACTATTGTGCTTCCATTCTCCTCGGCAATCTCTAACAACTGGCAAGCCTGTGTCTGCCTTGCAACAGCAAAATTTAACCTGACCTGTGATCCTTTTGCTATCCTTCCTGTTGCCCCCTTAATTCTGCTTTCAGGAGCAGTGGTTAATAGAATTGGTATCCCCATGTCTCAAGATGTGAAATACAGGGGAGTTAATACAAAAATATCAGATCTTAAAAAAGGCTGCAGCAAATCTGTGTGAAGTTGTGGGTTTTGGGGGGGCGTTTTCTGCAAAAACCCCAAACTAAACATCCATGAAAGCAACAAAAGCTATGACCAAACCAAAAGTACCTAAGCCGTTTATTTTCCGTGCAGCAAGCCAGAGGCTGGGAAGCGGTGTGCCATGCCCGTGTCCCAGATGAGGATGCCGCCCGAGTAACCGGTTCTCCCAACGCTCCAGCTCTGTGGATGAACTGCTGGCCCCCGCCCTGCTCACACTCTTCATTATGTATGTCCCCAGAGCTGCACACCGGCAGGGGCAGGGCGCGGACACGACAGGAATTCCGTGATTCCCACCCCAGCTGCAGCTACCTGAAGCTATAAGCGGTTGCTCGCGATCAGGTCGGGCTGTCGCCGGGTGGGTGAGGGCTGTGCTGTGACCGAGCCCATTGCGGTGCTGCGGGACCAGCTGCGCTGAAGCC
>NW_009914750.1:0-8586 GCF_000696875.1 Nestor notabilis
ACAGAAAGCGTATTCTGCTGTTTCATTCATGATAAAACACATACAATCTCAAAGGGCATATTTTGCACACAATTGTGTGTCTCCCATTCAAGTTAGTAGAATCTGAACTTCATCCATACATTTGTGAGTACACTTAACATTCCCCCTCAGCTGCAGGAAGTAGGAAAACAAGAGATACACAAACTAAAGCATCCTTTAAGTTTTTGGGGCAGAAACATGTTTTCAGATTCAAAGCACTTGAATTACTTTTTCTATAGCTTACTAATGTGCCTCATGCTGAGTTTCACTGTCTTGGAACTTCAATTTGTTTAAATCCTAATAACTGTGTGTCTCAAAGAAAGGGCTTGCCTAATAGATTTTACTTATATGATTCTCAGATGAAGATGTGAAAATGTCTTTTGATTTTTACTGAACTGATATTTAATCTTTTGCCGAGTCCTCTAACATACCGTCCAAAGGTTGTTCTTCACTGTGATTCTGTTGCGTAAGGTAATGGGGTCCAAGTCTGGATTCTGGAAAGAAAAAAAAAAAAGAGCTGCAAAGATTATTCCTAAGATAAAGCAGAGAAAAAAAGTGTGGAAGTTCAACATCTGAAATGAAAAGGAAGGAGATGAAGCATGCCTAGAGAACATGCTTCATTATTGACAAAAGTCTAAAAGCTAGAGAAAACAGAAATTAAAGTAGGTCACCAGCAAACATGTTTGGAAAAGCGATAATAACTGCTTTCTTAAAAAAAAACAACCCAAACAACAAACCAAACCAAAACAACTGTATGTTTTATTCCGTAGTAATCTGCAATTCTGCAGTGATTAAAAACCAGAATTTTCTTCAAATAGGTATAACTAACAACTTACAAATGGCAAAGGAACACCTGGTCTTGAGTTCAGTGAAACTGAGAAAATCATGTCAGATCAGCATGTCAAGCCAGATTTTTTTAGTGTGATGGTGTAATACTAGAAATGCCAATGAAAACACCCATTAGTTGTTACCTAGTTCCTGCTCTTCCTGGGAACTCTCATCTTCTCCTTTGGTGACGAGTTTTGCTACAAGCAGTAATAATAAAGAAGCTAAAGTTAGGCAGGGTCAATCTCTTGGGAGCAGAAACTAAGTACTCACAGAAATCCTAGTCTACATATAAATATTAAGCCAAGAGCATTTCCCAGATTCATATTTGACTTTTGATGACCGTGTGTGGAAGACAATATGCTATTTGCCTGTGATGCTCTGGATAAGTTAAGGTTTAACCCAAGACCACCTTTCACACTTCTTGTCAGAGTTGTTAAGTGTAATAGCCAGCATCAGCATGTCAATTCCTATATGCAGCTTGTCGCCCAGCAAAAAAACAGATTACGATTATAGTCCCTTTTCATAATCATTGTTAAGTCTAAACTGTAACAGAAATCTGTTAAAGGAATGATTCAGGCAGAACTGGAAAGGGACTGTGTCAATCTGTACACAATGCCATGTGTGTTGACAGATACTGTGGCTTTACTTATTTTCTGCCATTAATTCATAGGTGGGCTATCTTTAAACACCGTGTTGGTGATCACAAAGGTCACCAGTGAGCAGTAGGTAGGATAAGAGGATTCAGGAAATGTTGTCTATAGTTGCCCACTGCATCAATGATATCATCTGCTACTTACATTTCCCCTGCAAACTCTGAATACTCTTCCATAACAGATCCTCTCCATCATCAAACCTGGACAGAAGTTTGCTTGCAGAGATTTCTAGATGAATACATGTTAAGTTAAACTCTTATCTTTGCCGTGTAAGTCTGGCATTTTCCAAAGAGCACAATAGGACTATTCACACAAACAGTCACATCCAAGGGAGAGAAATGGTTTCCAAATACCTAGTTGTGCTTTAACTGACAGTCATTTTCACAAAGGAACCACCCATTCTTTTTGAAAGTTTAGATTCCTTTGTTTTGCAACTGCCTAAAGTGCAATCAAAATGGATGTTCTGAAGGCCACATATAACATGTTTCTTCCTTTAATTTTTTTTATTCATAACCTATTTTGCTTCTAGTATAAAACATGCTTATAAATTAGTACAAATTCTGAATGTGATTAGTTCAAGGACTAAATAGTACAGCACAGTTCCGCTCTCTTCCATCTTCCCCTTCCTGATGCATTCGAGGAAAAACCAGTTAACTAAAATCTTTTCCTTACAGGGGTATTTTATAATTCCATTCTCTAACACTATAATAGTCTGGTATTACAAACCTATGTAGTTCAGATGTTGCCAGAAAAAGAGCGAAGCTGACTTTGTCCTTGAGGTGTTCTATAGTGTGCTCTTTCCCCACCACAGATAGGCCTTTCATTTCTCTCCCATCTATAAGCACTAGGCATGCCATTACATGATCAAAGAACAGGTTTTTGTTCCAAAGACATAGCTAACAGGATCCTAGATGCATTTGCCCAATCCTGTTACTAGGAACTCCCCACTGAATTTCTGTGAATGTATAAACCAGTCAATTGGTTTGTGTGGAGACAGTGACTCTGTGAAACAATACTGTGAGTAGAGACCACAAACATTATATAAAATATTTATAAAAGGGAAGATTCCATAAAATTTTGAATACCTGATCCTGAGATGACAGAATGTCTTTAGTTTGCAACTTCATTTTGCTAGTTTATATAATCTTACCAGAACTTTGTTTAACATTAGTGGTTTTTTCATCGTCATCAACATCTTCCTTCTCTTCTTCCAAATAATCTCCAGCTAGTGCCACTTTGGAGTAACCCAGAAAATGCTTAGTCAATAACTTCTTAGTGAAATATATGTTGTTTTATTAAAAAAACCCAAACAAACAAACAAACAAGAAACCAAACCCTCTATCTGCTGATTATTTGACAAGCTGCAGAATACTTTTGCTGCAACAAGTGACTAAAAGCAGTTTAGTAAATGATAAAGCAATACTATTCACTTTTTAAAAGTGCTTTTATAGTTTTATTGAGACCTCAATAGTCATATGATACTGTTTTTCCAAATATGGCCTGTTTCCAACAGCTGTGTGCATACACTGACATTCAGGGACTGTCTCCTGCATCAGGCTTATGCTTTGCTCTAGCCTGCAGCCTTCACAGCATGCCAATGAGAATATTTCTCAGTTAAGACAAAAAATGATATATGCTAAGAAAACGATGTTCCAGTCCAGGGTCTGGAGCGTAAGACCATGTCTGCAATGGTCACGAAACCAATAGTCCTTTTCTTACCTTGTGAAACAATTGTTTTTCATTTCCCTTTGTGAAAGTGAATCTGAGAAGCAGCCAGCCAGAGAAAGAGTCAAGTATTTCAGTGTTCCTGTTTCGAGTTCCTGATGACTGAACTCTGTCATGTACCTGCAGGATTGATTGTCCCTGAACCATTAGAAAGCTTGGGAGCAAACCATGTGCAATTCTCATTTAAACTCATTGGCTGGCTCAGAGAACTTTGAGCAGATGCTTTTGTCTCTCGTGTTAGGAGCTCTAATGGTTATGTTCTGACTGGGTGCATTGTTGTTGCTGGAGATGCAAGCTCTGTGCACTTTTGCTTCCTACATGCCTTTGCACCTGCACACAGCCAGAACAAGTCAAACTGTGGAACATACTTTCGAAACAACAGTGCTACTGCACTGGAAGGGAATGGACTTGTTATTCTCTCTGAGGAAAAACTTAACCAAAACATAATGAGAGGAAGAAATACCCTCTGCCTTCTTTATATCTAGAGAATGTAAGCTCTGCAATATTTTTTAACAGAATAAAGTTTTGATTAGAACATACCATCATGTAAAATTAATTTTCTAGTAGTCCCTGCGGAAATTAGGAGGGATAAAAAGACAAGCAAAGTTACTTTCATAGTGGAAACAGTGCTACTTCTCCAGAGATTATCCTGGTCTCTGTGCTATGCTTAGTCATGAGAAGTGGAATACACCTTCCAAGGTGGGGTACTGTGACATCATCATCGTGCTGAGAGCTGTCATGAGGCAGCCAGAGGAGAACACAAGCTTTTTTCTGGTCTGGAAAGACCCCACAAGTGACACTGGTGGAGTAAAGCCAACACTTACTTAAGGCGGTGCGATTAGTCTTACAAATGGAGGCCCTATGGATGTAGAAGGACTGAATAGCTCCTTTCCCATGTAACTCCACAGTGTTAAACCATGCTGTGGGTTACTCAGGGGAAGAGGTGTGTTTAACAAAAAACAAGTCAGCCTTCTCCGGCTGAAAAGTCTTACTGCAGTACACATCCTGCAACTCCATCTGCAAGCCTGACATCAACACAGCTTTCAGTTCTCACCTATACTTTTTCTCGACTGCAAGCTACAAGTGTTTCAAACCCATGTCACCAATTACAAGGTTTTTGTCTAAAGATTTCACTGCTTCAAAATACAATGTTTTTTGCTCAGATAAAGCAGAATGTAGACTCTAAGAACTACTTGGCATGGTTCATTTTAAATGAAAAACCTGGGGAAGGTATTTTATTCCTAATGTGTAACAGTTTGTCAAACTGCCCATGTGACTGCCACTGTGCCAGAGCCTTTTAATGAAATTTTAAGGCATGAGAATCATTCTAGCTTGCGTGAGATGGAAAAGAGACAAAAAAAGATTCAAACACAAACCGCAAAGATCCTACATAAGTAAGTGACATAGCTCCCTCTGCTGACTACAGAAAGAAAAGTCAGTTTCATAAAAGGTACACGTTAAAATGAGCTCGAGGAGAGCGAGACCAAGATAATTATACGAGGAGGACTGAAGTAAATGTGAGAGAAACGTTGTTTTCGCATATTAGGGATGGCGCTTTGCAATATTAAGGTTTTGTAATATTAAGACTTTGCAATATCAAGACTTTGCAATACTGGGGCTGGGGCTGAGTCACTAAGGGAAGGAAACAAAGATTTTGAAATACAGTGACTTAAACAGACACACTTTAGTTTAAAACGATGACATCTTTGGACAACAGACACACTCTGTGGTTAGAAAGAATGCTATCTTTGTACAACCTATGAAGCTAAGCCAGTGCAAATTGGTTCTGTAGTTAAACAGTAGGTTGGGGTACCACATGTCTGTCAGAGAGTTATGAAATCGAACCATAAAAGGAGATAAATAAATAAGAGGAAGGAGTATATGAAATCGAGTAAGCAGAGATATAAACAGAGGCGGGACAGTTGGCATGTAGGTTATACATGTTGGTTAGGCTGTAAACCTTGGAGTACCCAACCAAGGGGGAAACAAGAAAGGAAAATTGCAGATGGGATAGGAAATATAAATTGAAGATCTGCTTTTGCTGTGTATGCCTACTTGCCAGGACACCTGTTTTTGCAAAATCGTTAATAAATAGTTGCTGCTTCACTGCTGTGTCTACCCTGAGCTTTTACATTAAAAGTTTTTGTCTAGAGACCATTTCTCACAGTACATACTTGTTTAACCAACACTCACATGAACTGACTTACTGATGACCTCACATTATTCATATAAGCAAAAATGCTAAAGTTGGTGGAATAACACAAAGAGGAGAAGGGAGAGTGTTTCTGGTGTGGCACATACAGATCCAGCCTGCAGCTTTTGGAGGTCCAGTAAATGAACTGTGATCTCAGAGCTATCGCCCTTCTGGGAGGCATTCGGTTTTGGTTGTAACAGTCATGACTTTTCCAAACTTACATTTGGACAAGAGCATTTGAACCCTTTTTGGTTCATGACATGCCCTTTTTTAACACCTGGACACAGAGAAAGGCTCACCCCCTATCTAAGGCAGACTGTATTCCAGTCATAAACCCCTCATTACAGGCGAGAGGAGTGACATGGGCACAACTTGCATGCAATGAATGTGATTTCAGGTAGTGCGCAGAGGAGTTCAGGTCAAACAGAATGGGAGCCCTATGATTAAGTACAGTGTGGTGGCATAAAAAGAAGGACTTATATTCTAAGCAGTCTAGAAGTGACTGATTGGCTAGTTAATGATCAGGGACATAAAGCAACATTAAAAGCTACCAGGAAGTTTGTGCTGCAAGACACGAGCAAATGTGATGAGGGGCTGAGTTAGCAGAACTGGATGCATGGTAAACAGGATGCTATGGGGAAAAAAACAGACATCTAACACAACATTTTAGAAGATTTTGAAGTGAGGGGATTGAAATGAAGGAGTAACAAGGAACCCTGGGTGGTCATCAACAGTCTTTTACCCCAGGGTCCAATGATGTGTCACCAAAATTACCCTCCTTGTATTGCTGCTGTGGGGAGAATGAAACCTGAATAAAAGCAAATGAATAAAAGAAAATGTGATGAACATAGAGGAGAAGGGGGGAAAGAGAAGGAAAAAAAACACGAGCAAAAAAAAAAAAAAGGTGTTTAAACCAAAGCCACTAGCTTCAAATTACTCTTCCTGTTTACACTGCAAGTTGCCTTGGAATCAGTGATGTGCTTTCAACGCTTCTATTCAATGAGCACAGCTAACAGAGGGAGCCTGGATATCCAATAGTTTGCACAACAGTGGGTGGAGGAGGAGACAGGAACTCCCCGGAGAGCAGTGCCTACGTGCTGAACACAGTGGTGGTGTGCCACTGGGCACAGTTCTGAGCACCCACTGGAGCAACTGCTCCTAGTCTTGACCCCGCTGGGACTCCCCTGGGAGGACACAGGTCTCTGGGAGAAGGCTGAAGTGCAGAGGAGTGGGCCCTCACTGAGGCTGGGGCAGGAGATCGTACCCTTGCTCACAGGAGGTGTGTGCTGCTTGAGGAGCTCGGTTGCCAAGTAAAGGAGTAGCAAGAGAAGGTCAACAGGCTGCACAGTCTCAGATCCACAGAGAAAGAGCTTAATTGGGTCATATCCAAACAGCAGCGTGAACATCTAGTTGTCCCAGAGGAGGGGCAGGCAGAGTCTGTGCTTATCAAGCTGGGAAACAGAGACTCCCTCAGTGGTGAAGGCTGGGAGCTGGTGGATTCCTGCAGCAGGAGGACCACTCCTGCTCCACCTGTAGATCTTCAGCTACAGAGCAGGTTCAGTGTCCTGACAACAGTGGAGGGGCTTGTCCAGTGGAGCAGGCATGCCAGCAGAGCCTTAGCCCTGCTGCAGCACCAAGAGGAAGTGAGAGGAACTCCCTGCCATGAGGACAGGTGCCCCATCTGCTGACCTGGCTTGCTGTAAGAGGGAGCTGCTCCTTGACAAGGGCTTGAGCATCGTGGAGAGACTGCTGGTGCCTGTCCAGCCCCTGAACTAGTACCCTCTATGTTCCTCCTCATGGACACCAAGTGATGCTACCAAGGAGGCCTAAAGAGTACCATCTACTGCAGATGCATGGGAGGAGATCTGCATAAGCATTATTACTGCTGTTTAAATTACTGACTTGATGGAGAACACACATGGGCAACATTTCCATGCATCTGATCTGCCATAACTGAAGCTAAAGTAATGGTTGTACTTCTTAATGTAGCACATACTAGCTATTACAATAATGTTTTGGAATATTGAGGCCAGCCAAGTCAGAGTGACAGATGAACAAAAAATGACACCATAGTAGTCACAAAGTGCATCCTGAGGTACCTTTTATTTTCTTGCAGAAGGAACTGATAACAAAAATAGCAGACAGGAAATGTAGGTCTCTGCTTCAGGTCACAAAACAGCAGATTTAAATTGTCCCTTCATTAGGTATGTCCAAAATTATTTTCAAAACCGACATTTGTTTATTTACATGGCCTAAACCACCTCCCCACTTTAACTACAGGAGACTGAAATTATCCAGATGGGTGGTGTATGTATTTTGCTTCCATACATAGAAAATTAAGATACATATGTAGACCTTTATTATACAGATAATCAGGTGCAATTAATTTCAGGATACTAGTTTTTAGCTGTCTTGCAATTAATCTACAACAACTTAATTGTCTTATTACTTGCTTTTCTCATTCTCCCATACAGCACAGATTCTCTTCCATTTTCATTTTTCAAGAAATAATTATACTGCCTGACATCTTAATGAAAAAGCTACAGGATCAAAATGAATGAGATCCATCCTGTTAATTTCCTGTCATGGCCTTTGAAAATGCATAACTTTCCACACATAAATACATATTCCATTTAGGACTGTCTCTTCCTCTCTTTGCCCTCGCTGGGTGCTCCAGGAGGGGAACAGTGTTCACCAGAGTGATAGAACCTCCTGCCTGTGGAGGATGTTTCTGAGACAAATGATGTCATTTTCTATGATTTCCTTACTTGATTTTTTCACAAAACAAATACCATAGGAGATACTAACTAACCTCCAAAGACCAAACAGGCACACACACCAAAAAAACCCCAACCCCAACCAACCAACCCCAACCAAACCAAAATAAATACAAAGAAGGACTCAAAAACCCAGAACACAATATAATGTGAGGAACGCCATACTAATCTATGAACTAATTTCTGCTCAGAAAACTCTTAGGTCTATTCCATTCTGCCCATCAACCACAGAACTGGGGTTTTAGTTAAAATCTGCACAGTACATTTCATTTCACTTTGAAAGAGAATACAGATTTTTCTATCTCAAAACTAAAAAGCCATATAGTGATTACACAGCAACATTAAGCACTGGCAGCTCTAGTAATCATGAGGGGCCCTGCCTCCAGTCAGG